>NW_010110232.1:0-28394 GCF_000699245.1 Pterocles gutturalis | reverse complement strand
CCTGTAGTTCATGAATTTAAGAACCACTTTGAAGTTTTACATGCAGAGGAAGC
Source organism: Pterocles gutturalis (assembly GCF_000699245.1). Lineage (NCBI taxonomy): Eukaryota > Metazoa > Chordata > Aves > Pterocliformes > Pteroclidae > Pterocles > Pterocles gutturalis. The sequence goes on along the minus strand of NW_010110232.1, from coordinate 28,341 downwards.
TTGCTGTGTGGCTTTCTCCAAAGCCCCCCAGCTTTAGGAAAGCTGTCTAATTACAGGCATTTTTTTCATTTGGGTTATCAGACTGTCTGAAAAATCAATAGAAAAGTGAACACCACAATATGGCCTAATATTTTCAAGTTACGTTAAAGACCAATAAAAATACAGTGATGCCAGACAAGATCTCTTCTAGCTATTGTAAAACGTTTTTGCCTGACATCTAAAAAGCATATTTTGAAAAGATAAATGACATTATCTTGAAAGCCCCAGCCTTTGCCATTTGCTTTTATTTCAGTTAAAAAGAGACATGAAGTGTCAGTGCAACTGGGTACATGAAGCTTACTATCGGTAAATAAATTTATAACCTCTTCAGATTCACTATCTAACTACAGATCCCAGAGAGATGCATATGACACCACCACCATGATAAGTGCTTTGAAATGGAACAGTCCCTCCCATTTCTGACCTACCAGCTAGGTCAACTAGGAAGGCACCACCTTTTTCGCTCTACAGCTGTGTAGAGCATGTCAAGCCCAATGGTATAATCGTCACCCTACAACATCAGTTCCTGGTTGTAAAGGGGTGAGAAACAAAGTTGTCTGGGGTTATGGGAAGGGAGAGAGCAGTGATGCTAGGAGAACCCCAGCAGAACAGGTGATGCTGGTTATTGCCAGTGATGATTTTATATTTATGCATATGAAACAAGAGCTGTACTTGCAGGAGCACCTTGAATACCTGGAGTATCTGCATTAACCTACACTCGCTAGCAAAGGAAATCAAGCATCTCCAAAGCCTGTCTCAACTGCTGGGCACAAGCAGAGCAGTGCATGCAGTGAATGTGATGCAGCCCAGAGCTCCTGCCAGCTTGGTGTGGGAAAAATGGACAGGGCTGCCTTTCAAACCCTGGTGATTGTTAGTGCATTTACTTCTCACCCTTGCATCCCAGCTGGATGCTGTGTGAGAAAACTCCCTGGGCTGTCAGTTCAGTGCCTGTCCTCAGGCACACACACTTTTCCTGTAGCAAAGCAGATATTTCCTCCTGGAGCAAAGGCTCCAGGGCACCCTCCAGTACAGCAATTGCTGCCACGGGTGCATGGCCACAGCAAAGCAGTGAGTGTACACAGTGTACTTGGGATGGGCTGTGTCATCTCAAAACCCAGTGCAGGTACCTCAGTGAAGCAGGGCTTTGTGATACCCCAATCAGATAGGGAATTAATACTGCTGTACAGACAGACCAGAAGAAGGAGGAGAAGAGCTCTCCTGTAGCAATGCAGATCCATTCCAGGTCACTCAGCCATCCAAGGCAAAGTTCTTTTCCTGTACAAGAGTTGCAGGCTCCATGCCACAGCATAAAGCAGAGCGCAGTCAAGAGGGAAGCTCTTGGGGACAGCCCAGAGCCCATAGTTCCAGCTCAACATCACACAGAAAGCACTCAGCTCCTCTTTGGCTTCAGCCCTGAAGAAGCTGAGTGAAAGGTCAAACACAAAACTTGCCTCTGAAATCAGATTAATCTATATAAAGGTTTTTGACTGGCAGGAAAAATTGTTAGACTGTGATGTGACGTCATGTGCATGTCTAATAAGGGTTTTGATTGACAGACCAACAGTTAATAGATGTGTCTTCAGCGATAATTAAGTCTGTTGAATGGCACTGTATTATTTGAGGAAAAAAAGGGTCACATTTTCAATTTTATCTTTCTTCTGCCACATGATACTGCATGAAAGATAACATTTTGTTTATGATCTCATAATCTGTTTTCTAAGCTAGCTCCATCCACATCTTTTGCTTTGGGTTGGGGTATGATGGGTTACAGGCCCTGGGCAGTCATCTGGCAGAAATAACTTCACCAGCTACATTAATTTTTATTAATTAAAAAAAAAAAAAAAAAAAAAAAAAAGAAGCTTGTCTTTTTAAATACCAGCTTTCAGCCACCTACAATCAGTTGCATATGAGGGGCAACTCCCAAGGAAGACAACTGCAGCTGCATCCACTTACTTTGCCCTCACAAGTTGATTCTCAGCTGATGCAAAGCTACAGAGCCTATTGCACTTAGTGGCATAATTGCAACAGCTGAGGACGTGTGCTTGAGTCTTTAGATTAGCCTTCAATGGGAAGTTGTGTTAGCCCGCTGGCTAAATAAGGACATGTCTGTAAAATTGCAAATGTTGCAACAAGGCAGCTAAGAGAGGATAGGAGGAGCAGTTGCTCAGAGAAGAGGTATTTGGGGGAAAATTGGTAGAAAATGCTCCTGTAATACATCTGCATTAAACAGTGTAGCTCTCAAATACTGATCTGTGGAGTCTGCCTTAAAACTCCATGCAGTGCTCTGACTTTATACTCCTAGCAGTTGCACAAACCTGGAGAAGTGCTATGTAGAAACACTGAATAAAGCTACAGCAGGAAAAACCTGTGGTTGGAAGGTGTTGCAAAGAGCAGGAAAGCAACTGAATCACCTAGAAGCATTGGTTGAGGTTGTCGTTTGGAAGCTGAAAAATGGCAAGAAATTGAGAATACTGCAGAAAGATGTGGGTCCCCAGCTGCAGCTGGGGATATTGAGTGGAAGCAACAACAGGTCTCAGTGACTGAAGCAAAGGGTGCTTGAACAAAATGCAGGATTGGAGAGCTCTGTCCCATTAAACCATTAATGCCTTGGCTAGGTGAAACCAAAGGTCTTTCTGACCTTGTGTTAATGACCTAATTCTGCAGTTTTCACTCAGGGAAATTTTTTTTGCTGTTTTTTGTACCCCAGGAGAATCATCAGGCTTTGAAAGCCAAGCACAGCTTCTGTTTGAAACTAAAAAGCCCATTGGCATACCCAAGGTAAAGATGGTCTGTGACAAAAGCTATAAAAGCTAAAGCTGTCTTTAGATTTCAGGAGGTTGAAAAATGCTGACCAGGTGATCTCAAAGTCCTTCAGTGTTAATGATTTTTATATTGACACAAAATATTCCAGTACTTTTGCCTAAAAGTGTTTGGAGTTTAACTGATGAAAGTGAGTGTCACTGCAGCCTATACGATACTAAGGATAACTGGTAAGGAACCACATGCATGTGAAAAATAAAGGACTGAGTGGTAGGGGCAGATGAAAGGATAAATATACCACTGCACAGGGTATGCTGGCATCTCTCATCTGACTCATATTGACTAGTTGAATTGTGTAACACTCCACAGTGTTTCTGAAATTGTCCTATTACTGTAATGCCTAACATTACCAGAGATTATCATGTTGAATCACAGTTTTTTCCCAGATGAGAAAGACTTAAACAAGAAGACGGTCATTTCAGCTGAGAAATATTTGTCATTGGGTAGGAAAAATATCTTAAAATACCATTTATCAAAGTGGTGCTTTGTCAGAGATGAAGTTTGTTCTTCATAGTGACCCAGACCTAATGAATTTTGGAATGAGACAAGCGCAAATACTAAGATTTCTTATAGATCTGAAAATTATATTCTATATAATAAAGTGACAAGGGTTGAGTTGAACAGGAAATTTTGGAAAGGAGGAGCAGGAGCTGTTGCTTGGGGCAAGGTTACGGGGAGAAGGCTGCAGCGGTGCAAGAGGCTGCAGCACGGTGTCCTCTGCAGATCCAGCATGCAGCCTGACCTGGGCCAGGAGGTGTACGCCTCCAAGCAAAATGTAACTGCCGTGTTTTGGAAAAGAGACTGTTGCTCTGCAAAGACACTGGGACTGATCAGAGCACCTGCTGCATCAGGTGAAGGTTGACACAACTGACTTTGGTCCAGAGACATGGAGTGAAGGAGGCGTCTGCCAGATCCCTTGCCTTGGAGCCACGCTGACACCTGGGGCATCCACAAGAGGAGGCACGCCCAGGCTAAAATCAAAAAGCTCAGCAAATGTCTGGTGCCTCTCCTAATGCCAGAACGATTGCACGCGCCCTAGCCAGTTGCCCCCATCCCGCATCGCTTCTCTCCTTCCTGGGAGAAAACTTTTCTCTGCTCCCACTTCTTGGCCCTGACGGCTTTGTGTAGACATTGGGTTGAGTCACAGTCAGAGCTGGTGGTGATAACCGCCCTCAGGGTAATCTCAGTGTCTGAATATAATGTTTGCTTGATTATTTGTAACCCGCTAAACGGAGAGCTTCACAGTCCTTGCTCTTATTCAATGCCATAAATAGTGTTAATGCAACGTTTATAATCAAGCCTGCATGATGCCGATAGGCTTTCTGTTCATAAATCACATGCGTTTGTCATTTCTCTAAACCACTCAACATGACAAATCACACATCTCTTGTGCCAAACTGCCCAGAGTTAACAAGCTACGCTTACTTCACCTTATGGAAAGTTCAGCTCTATTTAAAGCCAATTTAGACACACACAAAGAAGTAATAGAAGTGTCATTACAGAGAGATGTATGGCAAGGCTCAGAAGGGGCTTGCCACACCCAGCACAGTGCTGGGACAGACAGATAGCAACAGAAGTTGGTGATGGAGATGCCTGCTGACTGCAGAGGGAGGAGTCCTGGGCTCAGGTTGGATCACAGGCTGTTGGGAAACCTGCCTGACACCTGAAACCAACAAAAGAGTAACAGAATGAAGCACAAAATATGATCTCAGATTTTGTGTTTCTGCTGCTGAGAATGATTTTTCTTCAGCTGTCATTGCAACTCTGATTGGGTTCCTGTAAAGGGAACATATCAAAACATTGACAGGGCCAATTTAGTTACTTCAGTTGTGTTGAACTCTACCTTTCCTATTGTCTATCCATAGCCTAGCTGCTTAAACTGTGTTTCCAGTAGTTAGCTGATGCATTTTGTAGAATGGGCAGTTACCCATCAATATCTGCCACAAAAATAATCAAACTTATTTCTCATATGCCACAAGTAGCCCCAAATGTAGTCATGATCACAGTCACAGAGTCCTGAGCAATCTGGCAGTCACAGTTTGACTCCTCCAGACAACGGAGGCTTTGGAGATGTTAATAAGCTCCACATTTATTTTTCTGAGTTGCCTCCTGGTGGGTCCTGGGCAGTACAGTGAACCATTGCAATGAGATGCAGTGGTGAGTGTGTGTGCTGGATACACAGGGGGATTCGGCAGCAGGTATCTTGATAATTAATTTGCCCTTACCAGCAGTGAGAACGTGAAGCATGGTGTAATCTCTTAGTGGAGAAACAACCTGATGGTTATTGATGGAATGTGGCTGCAAAGTCCCTCAGGGCTGATGTGAAGTATCGGGTAATGGTTTGCGAGCACTGAGTATGGATTTAGTTACCTCAGTGTTTTCCATGGTGCCTTTTAGGATGAGGGAACCGGACCAGATGCAGGAGCTCCATACACACTTGGCTCTAGCTTCTCAGACAGTTTTTGAAGTGAAGTCCTGTGTGAGTCTGTATCGAGGATATGGTTCCCTAATGACCTCCAGGGTTGTGATTTGTTGTACAGCCTCCCCTTTGCTTCTTTTTCTTTGATGTTATTTCAGCGCAATAACTGATTACTAGCACACAACTTAGCAAGGGTAGGACTGAAAATTTAGCCCTCACTATAGCATTTGTGACACTTCAGAGTCACTAGATTTCTAGTTTTAATACAGGACAACTGATCCCACTGTCCAGGAACAATATACTGAAGGATTTTCAATCAGCTGAATGGCATATGTGTATAATAAAATACAAGTGATGTGCAGCAATCCCCCACCCCACAAAGACATGGACATTGGTGTGAGACCTGCAGCCATACAATAAACAGCAAGGACTGGCTAGTACTATGTGTCCCAGACACCAAGGAGGGAAGGAAAGGTAGTCCCTGAATTAATTCCGAGTTACAGTAGGGACAAGTATAAGGGAAATAAATGTAGCTCAGCACAATGTTCAGCAGCTGACATGATAGGAAATTTAAAGTCCAGCGAGACATCTTACACTGTGCATCACCCCACACCTCATCTCTTCAGCCAGCACTAAGCAGCAGTGAGAAATTAGCATCAACAGCTGAGGATGAAGCACCCGAGGCAGGAGAAATCCTCTTTGCTTGAGCAGCTGGTGGTGTAGCACTACAGACTTACTGCTGCTCCCATCACTTCAAGAAACTGCAAGGGACAGACAAGCAGAAGGGCCCCGGTGGGACATGCAGCAGCAAGGCTGTTCCCTGTGGTGTGGAGCTGGAGCTTGCATGGGGTTGTGTCTATACAGGAAAATTAACTTTTGTTTAAGGTCCTGGTGTTGGAGGGAAGCTTGGTCTGCTCCAGCTGCTTGTGCCAGCAGTCAGGGTGCAGCTGAGGAGGGAGGTGCTCCAGAGGGGGAAAAACTGTGGGTTTAAAATATGGCTCAAACCAGAAGATTGCAGTTTTCAACAAGTTGCTGGTAGTAAGTGCAGGACCTGTGGCTTGTACGGGCTCTCCAGAGTCAGCAAGCCTCAAGGTCCACCCCTTTACTTGAGTGCAGAATGAGATGTGCTGTAGGTGTTACTTGAGTGGGGGGAATGGGGGACACAGCCTGAAATGTGATTTTAGTGAAGTGAGTGCTGAAATTAAATTATCTTTTTCAGGAATTAAAGCATGGTAGGGTGCTGTGTTAATGAGCTGGGGACTCAAGGGTCCCTTTTGGAGAGCAGAAATGGTCTGTAACACCTGGCCCCTCTTCACATCAGGGAGGGATCCCTAGGGAGCATCTGCAGCTCAAGCACTGCTCACTAAGAAATCCCAATACCAAGAGCATCATCCAGAATCTTTCTGCACAACTATCTTACCTCTGAGGAGAAGAAATGGTATTTACCGCCTGTATTATAGCATTATAGCACAGAGCTTCACTTGATCAACACGGGGAGGGTAAACAGTTTGACAGTTTGTTTCACTACTCTCTTTATTCAGCTGTATTTTCTCCACCTCTCACCGCAGATGGGATCTCTTCTCTGCCATAATAGCTGACAAGACACCTACAAGCTCCGAGCATGAAGTGGAGGATTTCCACCATGGGGCAGGTGGGTCCTCGCAAGCACACAGCTGAATGGCATAAAAAACCCACCCACAAGCACTGGTTTAACAACCTGAGGCTCTGCAAAGGCTGGGGTACCCCAGCAATGCCCTCTGTGCCATAGAAGAGCAAGGCGGGTGACCCAGCATGCAGCCTGGCCTCTCACCAGCATGGTGGCATCCCATCACTTCTGCCAGGGAAAGGGGCAGCTCCCAGGGTGAGTTACAGTTGCTAGCAGAGTCAAGGTGTCATAGCATGACAGCAGTTGGATTACCTAGCCCCCAGAAGGTTCAAACTGGGAATGCATTTTACTGTGTTATATAATTCAATACTAATGAAACAAAAAAAACTGTTATACAAAGTGTTAACATGACTCAACCCCATGAAAGAAAAATGACACCCTCCTCATTCGCCCAAGGGTTTGTATCACATTGAAGGTGATTTTCCCTTCTAAAAAGCCACAGGAATGTTTTGAACCCTGTTTAAACTGCTGATTTTACTTTTCTTTGTTAGTCAAAATCTCATCTCCTGAAGAGTTCGGTCTGTGCCAGTGGCCTTAAGCAAAAGCAGTGCTGGAGCAGGTAAAGGGAGGTGCAGAAGGGAAGAAGACCTGTGATACCCTGTGAGCAGGCAGCGTTGTTGAGTGAGGAGGTGGTCCCTCATCCTCTCTCACTCTCTGACAGCCAGGATGTAGGGCTGGGAGATGAGCCTCCTCCTTCCCCTGGGGCTGGTCCCCTTTGGGCTGTTCTCTGCCCAGGCTCCACCTGAGCCAGGTGTGGAGGCACTGCAGGGCAGAGCCCCAGCAGCTGCAACTCTCTGCATTTGGTTCCCTATCCCCATCCCAAATGCTCACCTTCCATAGACATTAGAGCTGCACAAAGGGAAGCATAGAAGAGTTTGGGGTCTGAGGGCAGCCTGTGTTTGAGGACACAGGGAATTACCCCAGGCTCTGGGAGGCTTTGTGATGAGGCTGGGCAGGATGTCATCATCCTTCATTGGCTCCTGCTGAGCCCAGAGCTGAAATGCAAAGCAGCAGAGTAGAACACAGGTTGCCTTATTGTCTCTGTTGAAACCAGGCTCCACATCCACGGCAAGGGCCATCTGAGTTTTGGTTTTGCACTAACACTATTCAGAATATTTGTAATGCTCAAAGCAAACTCCTGCAGGTGTTGTGTAGGAAATGCAAAGCCACCATAGGTCCCGTGTAAGTAAGGAATTGCAACAAACTTGGAGGTGGCTCCTATCCTCCCTCCCACCACCTTGTTGGCTGGAGAAGGACAGTCCTCATACCTCATCTGCTGGGATGTCCTCCAGCCCCTGCATCTACCTGATTGTCTGGGCACCTTCACCAGTGAATGCTAGCCCAGACCTCAGCTATTCATGGGCCAGAGTTTAAAATATGTTGATATCACTGTTGGTATGTTTTGTTCTGAGCAGATCACCTCACAGCTGTTTTAATAGTCATATTGATTTAGCTGCAGTGTCATTTGTCCACTCATTTTTGGAGCTGAATTTAACTAAATCTTCCTCAACTGGTCAAATGCTCACACAATCAAGCACTCTCTGTCCTTTACTGAAGATATTCAAAGACCCAGCATCTGAGGTCTAGGTTGGGGGCCAGCAGGGCAAACTGGGGCACCCCAGACAGAATTGGGACCACATTCTGCAAAGTGCCTCAAAGATGGGGAGATGAGGAGTCATGCTGTAATCCTGACTTTCTTCATCTCTTCAGAAAGTGAACGTGTGTTAAGAAAAGCAAATGAGGCTGGTCTTCCCTGCAGCCCCTCCTGATCCCACAGGACTCTGGTGGTCTCCAGGGTACCTCTCACCACCCTGATTAACCTCCCAGCCACCCTCTAATGCACGTTGGGACTAACCCTGCAGTTTTCCAACAAAACTTGTAGTTTCCAAAGAACTTCAATGGATTTCAGATTCCAGACTCCCTTGGTGCTTCTATAATCCTCGCCTAAAATACAATATTTAAACAATTCAAGGCAAGTACATGAAGATTAATTAATTCAGTCTTGGTTCATGCAGTAATTAACTACTCAGTTTCCCAAAGCAGTTTTAACAACTTGATGTCAAAGTTCAAAAATAATGCTTTTCATTTCCTTTGTATTTTTAATCGTCTTGAAACCCACACAGATATGGCAAATTCACAGAAGTGTCATGCAGATACGGAGCAATATTATAGTTTACATTAAAGTAGACCACGAGACTACGAATTATAGCATAATAATGTCAGAATAAGATTTATTTATTTATTCAACCAACAAGCTGGGTGAAATAGCAAGTAAATGTTTCTGTCCACAAGCTCTAACATTGAAATCAGAAGCAGCAAACGTAAAAGTTTTCCCATTTCAGATTGTATTGTTTCTAAGTTTTGCTGAACCAAAGTGACAATTTGATAGGGAGGCATGGAGCAGGAAGACTTTAGCAAGAAACCTGAGATGGGGAAAGGGTAGTTATTGTCTGCAAAGTCCTGATGGCTCATCCTGGGTCAGAGTTAAACAAGAATATACTCTAAAATTAATATCTGCACTGAGTTCCTGATTTTTAGTACTCTGCAAAGTTATGAATTTTAATTCCCAGGTTAATCTTTAGAAGGTCTTTCTAGGTTTCCCTTGAGGATCAGGGCTGGAGCAGTACCAGCTGTTCTGGGGGGAATATGCTCTTGGGAACCTCAAGTTTTCCTAGTTTCTGTACGAAAGACATGTCTGGTGGAGAGAGCTGTCTGGTTTTGGCTGTGCACTTGCTGCAGAGCCCTTGTGCCCCAGCAGCAGGCACAGGACCTGGAAGCCAGCGGGTCCCCCAGTCTCAGGGGGATGCTGGCCCCAGACTGCAAGCCTGGCTGGGATGCAGGGACACCCACCCAGGCCTGGACAGTGGGAAGCACCTGGCACGGAGGCTGCGGAGAGCTGCATGTCACAGAGAGCAGGAGGGAGGCAGGGAGCCCTGTGGGTCTGAAATGCCCTGGGCGGAAAAGCAGAAGACAAGGGGGAGGGAGGGGTAGTCCTCATTCCTCACTGTGGAGTAACTGGAAATAAGTACACTGTGGGAGTGCCCCGGCTGCCCAGGGATGGGCTCTCCTCCCCAGAGCTTTTGAGCTTTGCTGGAACAGATAAGTAGAAAAGGCATCTGCCAGCGAGGGAATTTGACTGGCTTGGAAATTTGTGGCTGTGATTTGGACCCTTGTCATGCCCACATAGTGTGTCACTGCGAGAGGAATTCAGTTACCATGGGTTACCCTATCAGTACGGGGACCAAGTGCCTCCCCTCCCAACAGCTCTATAAAAAGAGTCTCTCCAAGATACCCCAGCGGCTCCTGCCTACCGGCACAGACCGGGAGGAACTTGGCCACAGGGAGAGGGGGAGGTCCGCCAGAGGAGGTGTCAGCATGCCGTCTGCTTTCCAGTTTCAGTGCCACTTTGTTCTGATATTCCTGGCAGCCTCCAAGGGGGAAACCAGATACCTAGAGGTGAGCAATGGGGCTGACAAATAACATGCCTTGCTATGCTTTTAGCTACTGTTTTCTAACTTGTACTCCCAGCTTTTGAGCATCATGCTTTTTCCTCTCTCCTTTCCTATTCCCACTTCTCCTGCATTAAACCTACACCTGTGTAACATTAATGCAACAGTTCTGTCTCCCCTGCACCCATTTGTTTATCCTCCCTCTTCTCAAACTTGCATTTTTCCTGAGGATTTAAGAGACTCACTGTGCACTGAGCTGCTGGGCTCACTTCTTAGGTGTCAGGTTTGTTCCCCTCTGCTGCAGGTTGGCAGCTTTCTGACTGAGCTTCTTCCACAGCTGCACCGTTTCTGGAGGAGGGATTTAATCTGCTGGTGCATGTTCTAGAGAGGTGCAGGCACAGGACTGCACTTCACTTTGCCCAAGCCTCTTCTTGCTCTCTTTCCTTCACCAGGTGAGGGATGCTGGTGAAGACGAGCCCTTTCTACTCCTCAGTGAAGATCTGAAGCGAGAGCTGTCTGCAGGGCAGATCTACCGGCGGTCGCTCCGTGAGTTTCTTTGGTGCTCTTGTGGGGACTGCCAGCAGGTGGGACAGTCCCTGGGGGAACTCAGGGCTCAAGGAGGGGGGAAGGGGCTATTTGGGAGTGACAGAGCTGCAGGCGCTTTTTGCAAGTGCAGGGAGAAGAAGGACAAATTGTTAAAATGTCAGAAAAATGTTGCTGCGGCAGAATGATCAATATGGGGCTCAGAGTTGAGGGTCCCCAGTCATGGGAGGAGGATGGTGATCATCCACCCATGTCCCTGGGCAGGGTCACATCTCCAGGAGATGGGGAGGTGGAAAAGCTGTGACTAGGGAGAAATCTGAAGGAACAGAGTGTACAATTGTGTACACTTGTGGACGTACACACACACAGAGTTTTCTGTTCAGAGATGCTTTGACATGTCATTCCCCTCTCCCGCCCATTGCACACTAGTGCTCACACCTGCAAGTTTCTGTTCATTCTCTGATGCTCATCAGGCTCCTAATTGCTTCAGCTGGGTCTCCCTCTCATCCCTGTCAGCAGGGTCTCAGCATGGGGGGTCTCTCCTCGCTCCCCCCTTCCCTGTGCTGTGGGAGCTGGCACTGGTCTCCCTCACCAGCAGGCTGAGGCAGCAGCCCCGTGTCTCTGTTTCTCCAGGGTGCATCGACATGCTGAGTATAGAGGGGCAGTTCACCTTCACAGCAGAGCAACCGCAGCTGCACTGCGCAACCTTTTTCATCGGGGAACCCGAGGAGCTCCTCACGATAGACTACGACTTTGTCAACATTGACTGCCAAGGGGGTGATTTCCTGAAGGTAAGAAGCTGGCAAGTCCTGCTGTGCTTCTCCTTCCCTGCTCTCATTTGACCTGTGAGAAATTTACAACATGTGGAAGGGGCAGGCAAATGTGCATGTGTGTTTTTGTGAGTGCAGAACAGGCTTTCACAAAGCAGCCGTCTCTGGGACGGCTGTTCCTCCTCTCTGAGGCACTTTGAGAAAGTCTGCCCCCCCTATTACCACACCTCTAGAGGAAAGCTGGATGCAGGCTGAAGATTCCTCTCCAAACTGCAGCACTGGCGCTTGTGAACTTTTCAAGGAGCATCTCTACCTGTGTCTGTACCTGGAGGACTGACTGAAAAGTTTGGTCAGTATGAGCTAAGCCCTGTTAGGAGGGTTTTCTCATTGCAACAATAACATGAGCCTTGCAGATATACAGCTCTCCAAATGGCTGTTACTGCCTCGGGATCTCTGCTTGCAGGTCATTTAGCATCAGACTCTTAATGAGTGGATCGTGGCAGGCTTTCTTTCAAATGGTCCTGCTAGATCTTTTCAGGACATTGGCTCTGAACAAAAAGAGGTTCATTACTCAGAGCCGTTTATATTCCAGTATTGAAAAAATTTACCAGTGCATTTTGCTGTCAGGCAGCAGCATTGACCAAGATGTGAACACAGTTCAGGATAGAAGGGGAAGCTCGATGGCCTCTGGCTGCTCCCCTCACCCTTTGTGCTGTGGTGGTCGTGCCCAGCACAGACCCCATCCTGCCCCACAGTAAGCTGAGCTCCAGGAAGAAGGAAGAGGAAAGCTGCCTTTCAGCCTTTTCTTTGTCTCCTCTCCTGGAGAGATGCTGGCCCCCTGCTCACTTTACTCTGGGGAATCCTGTCCCTCCATCCCATACCCCTGGCTAGGGTCTCTCCCCATGTTGCTACAGGGAAGCTGATTTCAGCCTCTTGTGGGTCCAAGGATTTTGTACCTAGACTTACAGCCACTTACGGAGGCTAGAAAAATGCCAAGAGATCTTTGGGGCTTTATAGAGGTTTCCTTTCATTGATCATGGGGTCCCCAGTTTCTGCATTATACTGTTGCATTTATGCAGGCAGCTTTTCTCTGGTCAATTGAGTACCGACATCTCATTACTTCAGAAAACTTACAGTTCTGGCAAATCCAGAGACTGATCCTGCAGCTCTTCCTGCAGGAAGGAAGTCTCACTCATATTCACATTAGGATTACTCACCAAAGCAATGGCAGGATCCGGTCCTTGGATTTTTGAAGTATTGATTGGAGTGTAGAAGGAATTACAGGGTGAGAGCAACCAGGAGAGAATTAAAACAGCGAGGCAGGCAACTGTGCAGCGATTCTAGAGTTAATGGAGATTTCTCATTCTGGCACATTTGTGACACATTTCCCTGCAGATGATGAGGGTAAATTGTTGTTATTTTTGTTGTAAAGGAAAGATGTATAGAGGTTGCTGCTTAAGGTCCAGCCAAGTAGGCAGCATTCTTTTCTGCTTTCTAGCAGTTAGGATGAGCTGAAAGAACAGACGCAACACAGTGCAATATCTCTGCCAATAATTCTTCCCTGAAGCTTCATTGTATTCCAATACTTCTGGAAGCCCTCTGGGCCCATTAATGACAAGCTGCAAAAATTGGATGGTGGAAAATTGCAGGCCAGATCAATGGACTTAATGCCCAGAGTCTGAGAGGGTGACTTATGTCACGTGGCTTCCAAATCAAGTTGGTCAAAAAATTCTCTTAGTAACAGTGGAATTGCAATAGTAAGAAAAAAAAAAAAATAATGCTGGAGCAAAGAGCTGCATCCCTGAAAAAAAGATCACCAAAATTGTGACCTGAAGGAAATAAAGATAGCATTAAAATTTATATGTATTCCTTTCAGAAACAGAGATTGAAGCTTGAACAATTAGTTAAATGCTGGGAAATTGATAAATACAAATAATTTTTGTTTTCAGCTGTTGGTTTTGGACAGGCCATCTGGTGTCAAAATAAGCATCTGTAATACTTTATGTTTCTGTTTTCTGCTAACAGAACAATAAACAAAAGCCTTGTTTTTAATTATTGAAACCCTGTAGGTATTTGATGGCTGGATACTCAAAGGAGAGAAATTTCCGAGTTCCTTGGACCATCCTCTCCCCACTTCCCAAAGATACGCAGACTTTTGTGAGACTGGCAATGTTCAGAGGAGCATCAGGTCATCACAGAATGTGGCAATGATCTTCTTCAGGATTCATCAGCCAGGCAATGGATTTACCGTCACAATCAAGAAAAATACCAACCTCTTCCGTAAGTCTGTATTTTGTATTGTCAAATGGGTATGCATTTGGGGCAGGTAGCAAAATGAACGTGTAGGTTTGCACTGAGTTCTCTCTGGTGTTACCTGCACTGACAGGGTTCCAGTAATGCCAGTGGAGCCACACACACCTGCATGCCTGAGGATTTGACTCAGTCTCAGCATGTGCCTCAAGGGGAAACAAAAAACAAGAACAAAAAAAAAGTTACATGTAAAAGATAACTTAGGCATGGCTTCAATATTCAGGACCAGAAGGATTTTTCTTTTAAAGATCTCTTCCAATCTAACCTTGTTGTGTTCCAACACACTTGGCTAGAACAAGTAGTATTAATTTAGAAAGTTTAATCTCAGCAATTTCTAGATCTGTGTGAAAAAAATATTTTAAAAAGTTCAACAGCAAAAACAGTGCATCAAATAGTTTTGTGATCGTTATGAGTGATATATGATGCCAAGGATCTATTTGCAAGTTATTTCCCTAAGCCTGTGAGCTTCCAAGGAACAAATAATAGTCACATGGACCGTTTTTCCATGACAGGACTTTTAACAATTATTGTTCAGGCCAGTCTGATTTATCTACTTCACCATGAAAAGGATAAAGATGACAGCATGTGTGCCCTGTCCTTACTCTGAGTTGCTCCGATACAAGCTTGTAAGCTGGATTGCCATGCTGGTGTGGCTTCATGCCCGTCAATATGATCACTGTGTGCGGCTGCTGGAGCTGGCTTGTGTCCTTCCCTGGCTTGCTGCAGCAGCTGCAGGCCTCCAGGTCTGCGTGGAGGACCCCATGGGCTGCACACACAGATGATAAGCTGCTCCCTTACCTGAACTGTTAGGTTTGAACTTTCAGACAAAATCAGCATGTACCCGCTCTAGTTTCAAGGGGATGTTTTGTAGGCTGAGGAACCCCAGTTAAGAAGAGCAGAATAAGAGTTAGGAGGTTGCCGGCAATAACAGGTCAACGTTACACAAAAGCCCTGCATCCATATTTAGCCTCCTTCAAATTGGAAAACAGTGTGAGCCCCTAACAACACAGGCCCCTGATGCATGGATTTGGGGTGTGAGCTCTCCCATTGACTGCTTCACCCTCAGGTTCTGCAAGACCTCATGCTATGTGGTAAGCAATGGGCAGGGAATTTTTAGGGAACAAATACCATGCAAGAACACGGGAAAATGCCATATGTGTATTTTTTCAGCATTTGGTTGTAACTCTCGGTAATTAAGTTGCCTGTTCTCTGTTAGTATTGAAAGTACATGATTTTGCTACATGCAGTGATGACTGCATGAGTGACTCTTGTACCTTCTCCTGTGCCCCAGCTTGCAATGTCATCTCTCAGACTCCCTCGGGAAGGTTTACCATGGTCATTCCTCATCAGCACAGAAACTGCAGCTTCTCCATAATCTACCCAGTGGTGATAAAAATATCTGATCTTATCTTGGGACATTTAAATGGCCTCTTTTTAAAGGTGAGCTGTTTCCTAAGAAGTTGCTATGATATGCAGTTTTCCTAGGCATGGGAGAGGGAAGGGGGTGAAGCAGGGGTAGGCTGTGGCACTGGCTGCTGAGGCACGTGTGCTCCAGACCATGTGCACGCACACTGTGGGCTCTGGTTTCCTCCCAGAGACGAAAGCTGGGTCTGTCTCTGTAGCTATTGTCTCTGTAATGTTGCAGAGGCAATCAAATTATGCAAAGTACCATTAATGCATGTAAATATTGCTTGCCATAACAGAGGGTAAGAATTTCATTGGAAAGAAAGGAGTATTCTCCCAGAGAGCTGTCTGTCTATATTTAAACTAATGAAAGCAGCAACCACTCTAAGCAAAGGAGACACGGGTTAGGTAGTGAGGTACTAACATGGTGAAACTACAAACATACTCACAACTGATCCCCTGCTTGGTGTGCTGAGCATCCTCTGCTCCATCTGCTCTGATGCACAGCTCAGGGCTGGAGTTTGGCCACAGCATTTGGTGCTTGGTGGCAACCAGACAGCTGACAAGAGCTGTTGGTAGCACCGTGTGCCGGGGAGGTCCAAGAAGGTGAAAATTACAAAATATCCAGAAGGACAGGAGCAAGAAAGTTTGTCTTCTGGTGCCAGTGAGATCAGCAGCCTAGGTCGTTCATGGGCATCTGAGTAGTAGTCAAGGCTCACAATGGTCACATGCAACAGGGAGGGGCACGACAAGGCAACAGTACAAGAGACAACTGATGGAAACAAGCAAAGAACCAGCAACAGAGTCTCTGTCAGTGCCATATACAGGGGTCTCCACACATTCATTTTTTTGTTTTGATGTTGCTGCACCAAGGAAAGTTTTAAAGAACGGCATGGAGCAAAATGAAGAAATAGTTATTTGGGTTGGTGTTTGGTACCCAGCAAAAGGGGCAACGTAAGTGAAAGTATGAACATGGTCAGTATGGGTCAAGGTAAGAAATGAGCAATAACAGTTAGCTGTACATGCTGGTCTGCAGCAGGAACTGTTCTTCTAATGCTGCAACAAAGGCAATAGATGGAAAAGAGGCCAGGTTTCAAAAGTAAGATGAAAGGAGTAATGTCTGAGGTAATAGAGAACAAGGTTCTGTTAGGAGTGTTTTGTGAGTCTGACACCAAGGTCTGAGATTTAGGAAAAAAACTGGAAACTCTGGTGAGAGCTGTTCCACGGAGGCACAAGCAAGTAGGGTGGGGGAGGTCTGGCATGGCTTTGGAGGCCACAAGCCCCAGGGTGCAGGTTCAGTGGAAAAAGGATTTGGAGAGGTCAGTGGAGGGATGCGTGGAGTTTTCAAGGGATGCTCACAGGTGGTGAGCAAGGAAAGGGCTGACTGCCAATGGGAAGTGCTCAGGAGCAAGGGTCAGCCTTGCAATGCTGAGAGAGAGATCAGCTGTTGGCAAGACAGGGGAAATTCAGCTTATGGTATGGTGCCTGAGGGCAAAATCAGCCAGAGCACTACACAAGGTGTGGATTTTAAATATTGGATGACTCGTCTCAAGTCAGTCCACAGTTACACCCTTGCCTTACATGCAGTTTTCACAGGGACTCTCATTCTTCCTCACCAAAGTGGAAGAGCCCACTTTGCTTATACAAGAAACAAAGGCAACAGAGGGCAGACAAAATCTTAATCAAGTGTAAAGCCTTTTGTATAAAAGAGGTACCCATCTTCCTCCCTTACAAATTAGCTGAAAATAATGGTACGCCCGATTTTACAGTCCAAGCCAATGTCCCCAGACCCCCATGAGCTCTCTCTCCCTTCTTAATATCTATGAACCAGTAGCAGCAGGACTTGGTGGTTCACAATGTGTCCCGAACCAGGCTTTGAGAGATGAGCCAAGTGAGTTGACTTATTCAGCACTGGGCAGACAAGGTGCAAGAGCAGGATGACAAATAAAGAAATCAGGCACCTAAACAGTAGCATATGGTTCACAGCCCAAAGGTGCACAAGATGCCCGTGCAAGATGCTTTTGACAAACAGCCTTAACTTTCAGGAAAGGAGCACTGGTGGGTCTAATACACAGTGAGCCATTGTTGTCACACAAAACTACTCTTATGTTTAATTCCTACTTTAATTGAACTTTGCCAGAATAGGGCATTTTAGCAACACTTACTACTTAGGAATAAGTACAGTATAGTGGAGTTAAAGTTCCTGCCTGCCAGCTGAGTGTGAGCACACATGCAGCTCCTGATTGTAGTAATTTGATTGCATGTCTAAGCATCCAGAATCAGATTGCTCATCTGCACTAAAAGCAGTTGGATCAACACCTTAACTACTTGCCAGTAATTTTCAGAGCCCTCTTAGGTCCTTCTTTGGAATCCCTTAAGGAAATGAACTAAATGAACTGATTAATGTCAAATTGAAATAACAAAGCTCAGGATGAGAACAGCCTGATTTCACACAGGTTTTGAGCAGAGACAACTTCTAAAACCTACTGTTGACTGCAATTGTCAGAGAATTGCTAAATTTTGAAGATGAATAACTTTTAATCTCCTTTTAGAAACCAATAGCAGGCTGTGCGGGAGTGGGAGATTTTGTAGAGCTACTGGGAGGAACTGGCTTAGACCCATCCAAGATGTTTCCACTGGCTGATCTCTGTCACTCCTTTCATGGATCTGGTGAGAACTCCTTCTTCCTCTTACCTCCACATGATAAAATAATTAGCTAGAGGGAGTCGTGCAGAGCGCCCACACACCTGGGTTTCCTGCAGGACTGGTGAACTTCACATGTAGCAGAACATGAGAGCTAAAGCTACTAGACCCTGCGGCTGGGGTGTGTGATACAGCACACCCACAACCAACTTCACTTGCCCTGGAGTAATCATTATAACAAGGTTAAGTTACATATATTTTTAAAACCTTTGTCCTATGACAGATGTCATTCTTAGAGTAGCCAGATGAGTCTGGAAATTAATAACAAATGAAGGCAGAGCAGTTACATTTTCAGTTAAGGAGTTTTTTCGCACTTAGCATTTCCAAAGCCTCCTTTTCTGCTGAAGGAGTAACACATACACCAAAAAGCCTCAGAGATCCACTCTCTGCTTTGAACCTTGGGGGAGATGTGAACTTGTTTCACAATAACATCAGGTCAATTACCTCTTTCTCCACATACAAATAACAATTCTCAGTTTCCCTAATATTCAATACAGAGGAGTATGAAGTGTTGCAGTGATGCAACAGGCCAGCACCTGTGGCACATGGGTTGTACCGTGTGTGTATGAACAAGTGCACTGGAATAGTACCATTTCTGCAGGGTCAGAGAGCAGGAACGTGCCTGGCATTTCACTCCTGCCATCCCCCTTGCCTTTCATCACACCACAGATTAATGGTCCAGGCACTGTCCAAAGCTTTAACCAGCAAGCATTAACCAAGCATTTAACCAAGCGATGAGATGAGATGAGATGAGATGATGAGATAGATGAGATGATGAGATGAAAATGTGTTTTCCTGGTGGTGTGAAGGAAGGGAAGTCCCACCTCAGCAGCCCTTGCTCTCCCAATGACCCACTGGATTTCTCCTCCAGAAAGAAAGGTGCTCCAGGTACTGCAAATGAAACAGGTTTTGCCAAACCCCTGCAAAATGGCTCATCTAAAGCAGTGGTTAGTGAGATGCCTGATTTCCCCCGGTGTAGGTCTGTATGCTGGGAATTGCCATGTGAGTTTGTCTTGATGGGACTCTCACATACCTTCCTCACTCTGAAGAACCTCCTTACACACAAAACCACTCATCCCTCTAACAGGAAACATTTCAATATTGTTAATTTTTGATATCTCCAGGATAGGGTGCCATTACTCTTACCCATTGCTCGTGGTATCTAACAGTAGCATAGCTTCCCAAGTGCAAACACTTGCAGACCTCTGCGTTGTGTCTATCTATACGTATGTGAGACTGCAGGTGGATGGGAAGCGAGTGGTGTTTGCATGATTAGAGGCTACAACATTTGATTAAATACCCAAGCCATTATAAAGTAAAACTAATGCATACAAAAGAAGGTATTTAGTCAGCAATACCACCACTGGTCGGTCATTACTACACACAAATCTGCTTTGCTTCCAAAATTGCATGTACTTGTGCTTTGTAATTCCCAATTTTCCCTCTCTCTCATATAAATGTATCTTTATATCTCCTCTATATCTCTTTTCCCCGATTAGCCCAAATGAAAATTGGCTGTGACAATACTGTGCTGCGAATGGTCTCCAGCGGCAAACACATCAACCGTGTGACATTTGAGTATCATCAACTCGATCTGCAGGAAACAGAAAACAGAAAGGAGAACACCATTGAGGAATTCTGCTTTCCTAGTATTTGAGAAACCAGGCCACATATTTTCACACAGCTAATGAAAATAAGGTTCTGGTGAATTAAAAAAATGTACTTTTCCTTTAACTAGCTGGTATTATCGAGTCTCTCTATGGTACAAGCATATTTCTTTTTTTCACACAAATCAGTCATTCCCATGAGTGAGCAGGAAAAAGCAAACAATATATTAATCTTTGTTATTACAGTTATATTTTTTTCTGCAGTATTTAAGCTCATTTACTACATCCAAAATCAACAGCAAAAACAGAAGGCTATGTTTCCAATATAAATATTATTAGGAAAACAGACACAAACCTAGTGTATCTAGTCTGAGGACATATAAAACCCACAATCAGTATAAACTTCATGCAGTAACTTCATCCTTTTTTATCAAGTATAAGCAAAAAAATTAGATGGTGGAATACACTTCCAGTTTTGTAAGAGGAAACCCAACATAAGTGTGTGTAAAAACTACTTGTTTGTTTATGACTGTAAATGTACTATTTATTTCTAATGACATGTTTTTAATAAAAATTTATAGCATGGAAACTTCCTTACACAAATCCAAACATTAATAAATACATTCAAAGAGTTGGCAAAATGTTATTATGTTGTATTTTTCTCAGGAGCTCTTTGAACATTCTGGCTAAACTTCCTAAGTCTTGTACAGTTTTCTGGAAATGATAACTTTGAAGATATGCTTCTGCAAAACTGTGGACTATTAAAGTAACATAACGGGCAGAAATTTGTATTGACAAGGTTGCATACACCTTCACATGGAATATGTACACTCACTGGCACCTTCACTGTTTAAGGTTTTTGGTGAAGTGTCCTGCTGACATGTGGAGGCAGGGGTATACAAATACAGATTATTTTTTTCCAGACTTTCAGTGAGCCAGCAGTGAAAGCCTGGAGAGCTCTAGGAAGCACAGTATGGCAGAGGATCAGAGTTGTGTCCTGGCTCAGAGGGAGGCACGTGGACTGATTCATAGATTTTCTGGGAGTGCTACCTCACAATAGAGACAGCAAACTGTTCCTCCTCCAGTGTTCAATTAACAGTCAACAGTGATTAATCCTGCATGCCTGAGATTTTCAGCACCGATTTCTGCCTCTTAATCTCATAGACAGTCACCAAAAATCAAGTGCCTTGAGTATTCATCAGCTCTGAAGTTAATCCCCCCAACTGAAGTGGGGGAAAACCACAGGATACCTCACACGCTCCCTCTGTAGGGTTTTAGGAACCCAGTTTTGGTGACTGACTCATGAACAGAGGGATGTGTTTGGCAGCCGGTTAGACTCAGACAAGTGTGTCCAACCTGCAGGGCTGTGTTTATGTAAAAGGTGGGGATTGTGGGAATGTTTTGCTTTGTTACAAAAAAAAAAAAAAACAGACAAAACTGCTTCTGACTACCCCAAGGCATGGAGCAGCCCTGGCTCAGGGCTCCAAGTGGGGGGTTCTCGGCCACTACATCTCTGCTACAGCCCTGTGTGACCTCCTGTGGGCTTCCTGGGCCCTCGGTGTGGTGCTGGTGGTGCTGGCATGGACACCCAGTGCCAGAGACATCGAATCAGGGGGAAAAAAAAAATCAGGGCTCAATGAAATAGTTTTTTCCTTTGAGGAAACTTGCGGCAACAGGGGATCTCTGTCCCCAGTATCCCACTCAGCTCATCCTTTCTGGGTGCCTGTCACTCTCAGGGCGGCCCTAACCATGTCCAGGTCCACCAGCCTTTCCCAGAGACCCTTCGGTAATCCAGCGTGAGTTACTGGGCTGGGCAGACTGGGAACAAGCTCAAGGGCTCTCCTATCAGACCATACTTACCACATGCCTACCCTCAAACTGGGGAGAGGGAAAGATCTTTAAAATACTGCTCCTTGGTCACTGAAAAACACGGGAGAAGTTGAAACATCAACAATGTATTTCAGGTACAACAGCTCAGGACTAGATGAAGATAAACTCACAATCTCTTGCTTACTGCAGTTTAATAGTGGGGTTTCCCACCTTTCAGCTTTGTGTGGTACTTTTTATTTCAGTTCTAACATGACTTAATTACCTTCAGAACAGCAAGGCTCTATAGAAAAGACACTCAATGTTCAGAGATTTGAGATTTCTCCTTCCATAGTATATAAAAGTGGATGCTATTATTAAGGAAACTTACTGTTATAGATGGAGGAGAATGAAAAACAACACACTACGTAGGACAGCACCATCTGTTGCTATTACTCCATGCATAATACTTGAGTACATGGTGGTTTTCCCAGAACTGGTTGCCACTTCACCTACTCCTTTTCATCAGCATGCATTTTGGCAGCAACATCAGCCACAGCACTCTACCCAGAAGAACCCAGACCCCAGCCAGCTAGCCATTCTTCCGTCTGTGGTTTAAGCTCTTCATGCAGAAAATCAATAGCCATTTCAACCTCTGTATCTGTATTTATGGAGGCCCTCATCATATCAGGAGTTGCAGAACTTCAGTCACAAGAAGTCAGCTCACGGATGTCAAATGTCACAACTCCTCCAGGGTTTAGTTTTGGAGAAGTAAGGAAAGAAGTATCCTCATGAAGTATCCTCATGAATGAAAAGAAAGAAAACCAAGGTAATAAAAGCACTACAAGGAGAGGGGGAAGAAAAAAAACACCAAAAAAATCACCTATCACACATTGAAAGTTGAAAAAAAAAAAGAGAGAAAAAAAGAAAGCAGGATAAGAAATACATGAACAACATTAATATCTGTCAAAAGAAGCAAGAAAAGAACTCACCAGTTAACAACGTTGTAGCCTGGAGGTTTACAAGAGCTGCAAATCCTCCTCAGAAATAAAAAGAATCAAGCTCCTCACAACAGAAATGGAACAAAAGTCTTTGAAGAGGCACTGTATGCAAATGTTGTCTTTGAAAAGAAATTGTGTGTCCCAAGATTTAGACACCCTGACTACTGTCACTGTAGGCAAAATCACCAAAATTCACAATTAATGTTAATACCCACAAAATTGTCAGGAGATGTGAGTGACAGGCTTATTGCAGACTCTGGTGTCCAAGAATGAAGCACTTTACTTCATCTTTTTGATTTGGCATGACCACTGACTTTCCCCTATGTGATGTAAAAGGTGGTATGATACTACAATAGCACTACACAGCATAGGAGCACTGTGCTAGATTTAGAAAGAAAACCACTGAACTTGAACTGATGGGTCAATCAACACTCAAGCAATGACTGAAAAATGCTTCAGCACCACAAAAACTACAAAGGAACCTAGAGTTAAAAATTATTGTTTGCTGGGAAAGGGAAAATTGACAATCCTTACTGGAATCTCAGCCTTGGAAGACAGAGTTATACAGGACATAAATCAACTCCTGTATTCCTTTACTAACATGAAATTCAGAGTGGCTCTTCAGAAAAAAATACTGTAGTGAGTTGCCCAGAGAGAGGTACTGAATTCCCCACCTTAATTAAGATTTAACGATTAAAAGTCTTCTACTTAAAGACCATGCAATAAATCTTCAGCTTAAATGATATTTCCTTCTTTAGCAGGTATAAATGAAATAAATTAATAACAATTGCAGAGATTTATTGGAGAGTGGTAAGTCTTTGTTGTTAAAATAACCCAGAAGAGAAGATGGAAATCCCCTGGATGTAGTGGGAAAAAAGCTAGAGCACCTGTCCCTGTAGAAGTGTCCCTGGGCATTTGAAAGAATCTATCAGCTGAAATAATGTTTGTCAAGAGTTTTCTGGCAATGGAAAGGGAAAATTGTCATGGGACCTACCAACACAGAGCATGTCCCAAGAGCCATGTAAAATAGGTCTTGACACAGGAATAGACACAGACTTGTTCAAGCTCTCTGGGATTTTTAAGAGCAAAAATAACAGGGAATTAAGGATTATTTTCAATAAGTAAAGGTGCAGTAGAATTGTTTTATGAAGGCTAGAATTGCTGCCTTTGGAGGTAAAAACTCAGCAGAACAATTGTAATTTAGAAAGCCTGAAGATAGTGAGAAGTTACGATTTCTTACTTTGTGAGGTGACCGTCTGTTCCCAAAATTAGATTCTTTGTTCTTAAAGCAGTGACAAAAAATCACAAACTTTTTGGCAGTAATGTGCATCTCTCCATAATAATATGCAATAATTCTTTATGTTAGAGTTGTTCTGCTAAAGTAGTGTTGATTTTTATCTTCCACAACTGACAATGAAAATAAGTGCTCAGACCAAGACAAGTGTGGTCTTTCTGAACGGCAGTCTAAATGAATTTTAAAACATATTCTAAATATCTGCTCTGCTAATATTGATTCTACAAAATCAATGCTTTCTCTGTGGTGGAGTTTTGATCATTACTTAGGAAGGAAACGCCCAGAGGCTGAATAGTAAGAAACATAGAATTGCAGAACACATTAGGTGCTTGATCTTACAACTTGCTTCCCACTGAATACCTACTCCTGCAAATTTGAAATACATCTCCAGGGCCATCACACTGCACTGGCTTCACATGCCAAGTGGATTTTATGCTACTTACAAGGACCACATTATTTTGTGCACAGAGGATGTAAAAGGCTCTGAGCTCCGTTATCCCGCACTGGAATCTATGCAGCACCAATTATGTAACAGGCACCAAACAAATTGTTAAGAGCTTAAATAAATTTCACTTGCCTTCACGAAATACACACTTCTCAGGACCTCAAGGCTGTACTTACTCAGTTCTAAACACAAGCTAAATTATACTTCAAGGAAGTGATTCATTATAGTCATTTTTATTCAGAGCCTCATTACTTCAGTATCTGAGTAACTTTCTTGTTGATAAATTGACAGAGTTTTCACTTTTTTTCCCCATTTTGCTTCTTATCTTTAAAGATCAGCAACAACTAATCATAGCAACTATGGATTTTGCACGCACATCATTTGCTATTAAAGGAAATGCAGTGTATTACACGTGAGTCACTACAAAATGAAAAGTTTTCATTATCTGTTCTTTTGAATAAAATTGATATTCATGGTACTGTGCTGCTGCAAATTGCTATCAAACCATCAATTACAGTGTTGACTAATAGTTTTTTTATAACTTTGCCCCTCAACAGGAAAGCAAGCAGTTTTATAACCAAAATTTGCCTTTTGTCTACACACTGGTACTCAATGCCCCTTATTGGGACTCATACAGAATTCTGAAGCACCTAACCATGTCCTTCAGTTCAAGTACATAATGCCTGTCTCACACAGGATGCATTGCTCACGTATGTCCCACCATGCACAGTCCCGTCCCGGGGCTGGACGTTGGAGGTTTCCCAAACAGCACGGTCCTTGGCAGCACCACCTCCTGCCAGGAGCTGAGACTCCTTTTGGCCCTCAGGCTCACAGGCACCAGCACAGCGCCCCAGTTCTCTTCCTTCCCTGCTGTCACAGCCTTGCCCAAGCTCCTGGAGCCCCACCGCAGCAGACCATGGTGTTACAGCCTCCTGCTCCCCAGTGCTCCAGGCAAGTCTGAGCAAACTGTGGTCAAGGGAGGGTGATCTCAGCTCCTCTCCCATGACAGATGTCCAGGCTGAACCTCCCCCTCCCCTGGGACACTTCCCACTGCTGGTGGTGAGGAGGTGCTTGGGGAAGGCTTTCCTTTGTGCATGATAGCAGCAGAAGCTGCCCTATCATCTGGTCTGGCCAGCAGGGCCCACTGGCCACTGCACATATCTTGGACACATGCAACTACAGGCAGGCAACTGGCACATACCTAAATAAAACATTATGTAAAGCTCAGTTATCAAAACAATCTGAGGCAATAGTAAAGAGTATGATTGAGTATTTATCACACAACAAAATAAAAATTACAGAATCATCACAATGGCAGGCAATAAAAGAGCGTAATAATTTGTCTGAAGAACAATTATTCTGCCTTTGGAAAACTCGGCTTTAATTAACTGACAGATATCAGCAAATATCTCCAGCTGGCTGGACTCAGACACAAAAGCTGGGTGATGATGGCTCCTTCCAACACCTTGTTCAGTTGCCATCCTGTTGCCATCTTGTTCAGACATCAGAGCTTCGATTAGGCTGATGGGGGAACTTGCTGAGTGTCTCAGCCAATCCTACCCTGCTGTCCCCAGTCCCAAACCACTTCTGGTGGTGGGAAGTCGCATGAAGTGGCTGGCCCAACAGGAGCTGGAGACACGCAGCTCCACAACCTGCAGCTGCCACTAATTGTGAGACAAACCAGGCACCTGCTGACATCAGAAGTACCTGGACATGGATTTTGCAGATCCCAAAGAGCCTTTCAGTATGGAGCTGAGTCTGTGGGGAAATAATTAAAACCTAATCTTTTGGACAAGGTTTCACAAGCTTTTGAACTTTTCCAATGAGTTTTGTGGGCCCAAGGACTATCCCCAGCAGACAACACAACAAGCAGGTTCAAAGCACTTTGTTGCAGCTTCTGTGAAGATGCTACAATAGCTCTTGGTTTCAAATTTTGGTGCTGTAGTACACTGAGCTTTGAACCAGGCACCTCTTGGAGGGGGCCTGAACACTGCGATTGTAAGTTGTTAATCCACTAGTAATCAATAACAAATTACAGATAGCAATTAATCAATTGCACAAGAAACATGGGCATATGTATGAACTATTTGTGTGACTGTGTTATCCAGATGTAATCAGTGCTCCAGTTTTTGTGACAGTTGTTATTTTTTGTATTGGGATATAGTGTCATTGAGGTTTTCTAATTCACAGAGGTGTAGTATAGTATGCAGCAAGCTTGCAATACTCAAAACTGGAGTAAAACTGAAAGTAGAATAATTTCACGGAAAGAGCAGACACCACAGTTAACCTAGGATGTGTTTGCCATAAAAGCAAGAGAGGAGCAGTCTGATCTAGTGGGCACAGCGCAAGCTGTGTGCAGGTTTCAGACTGGTTTGCAAACTCCAGCAGAACATAAGCAGTGTAGACTTTTGGGAAGGTTAATGCTGGAGCAGAGAAAAGGGAACCACAGCCACAGAAAAATCCTAGTTCTTCATTTAAAAGAAAGGGGAGCCCTTACCTTCAGTGAGAGGGTATCAGGTCCAAACGCCAGCCCCTTACTGGGAGACTTGCAGGGGCTTGGCCCCACGGACAATGGCTGCGTGCCCACTGTGGTCCCCAGCCCTGCAGAATTGGTCTGGCTGGAGAAGACCTTGGCAGATCATCTGGGCACTTGCTTCATAGTTGCACCAAGTTGCTCAGGGCCTTGGTAAGTGGAGGTTAGAGCACCCCATGGATAGAGAGGCCACAACCCAACTGCTCAGCATGATCCAGTCCCTCCAGCTGTTCCCTAAGTCCAAACCACCCTCTGTAGCACAAGGGGACTGGGGAATCAGTGAATGGGGTAGGCACCCTGGCCAACACCATGAATCCCACCAGACAGATGCCATCCTGGCATCAGCCTAGCATCACAGAGTCTAAAAGCAGATGGGCAGCAGTGGTCTCCCTGGGGAGCAGCATCTTGCCCAGTTTCAACACAAAGGGAGAGGCAGCCTGCTGGAGGGACTGGAGAGGGTTCTGGTGCAAACATGATGACCATTTCAGTGGCATCTCAACATTGTCATCCTGATGCAGGACAGGAACTGGATGCAGACAGTGACACCATCACACCACATACGAAGCAGAGTCTGTGTGAAGGGGTTTCCCATCTGCAGTGACCACTGGAGTGATGTCCGGTCCAGATGTGCTTTGAGCCAAGGCCTTCTCAAGATCAGTCTCACTGAACGATCTGCATAATTGGAGCCATCCATGGTGTAAGGGCCCTCTCACTGGTCAGCAGGGAGACAAGGTGTCTGGTAATGGCAGTTCAGGTCTCCCTGAAGCAGGCATCCAAAATCAACCAGGTGAGTGGCACCAAAAACCTGCCCATGTGGCTCTGCTGACTGGGGGACCATCCCCTGAGTTGCAGTCATCCTGGTTTCTCTGTGTGCTCTGGAGATATTAATTGACTAAGCCAGACAGACGTTTCAAATTCATACAGCAGTTGATAAGTGAGCTTCTGTGTAGCCATAATAAATACAAGGATTTATTTGTCATATCTGCTACACGGTCATTTTCACTGCTTTAAGGAAAACAATTCCAGATTGAGATTTTTAGAAAATACTGCCTGGGGCAAACACTACAAGTGAGCATTGGGTTCTTCAAAAAAGGGATGGAAAATGCTGCCCAACTTGTGACTGGTATATCATCTATAGGAATGGAGGGTTAATACAGACTTCTGAGAAGAGAAACTTAAAGAAAGGGCATTGCGCATACACAGAACAAGAGAACTTACGTAAATTCAAAGCAATGTTCTATTTTTGCTGCTGTTAATTAAATGTTATCTTGCATGCTTCATGCTTACAAATCACTTCAGCTATTGTCAGATCTCAAGTAGCTTCCCTTCATTTCTTCTTCTTCAATGAAACCAATTTGAAAGTCTCTTTCAGCGATTTGCTTTTAATTGGAAAGCACTCCCAAATGCAACATGGAACAATGTGGTCACTGATGTGCATTGATACTGGTAAAACATTATCTGTCAAGTCTGTGTTTAAAAGGGAACATCTGACTGGAATCTGCAGCACAGTTTTTTGGTTTGTTTTTTTTTTT
>NW_010110231.1:54989-69405 GCF_000699245.1 Pterocles gutturalis | reverse complement strand
AGCAGCTGGATGGACGGACTGGCCAGGCCTGCCTGGGGCCACACCCCAGCTCCCTGCACTGTGCCCCCTCTGATGGGCTCAGCCCTGGCCAGGGGCAGGTCCAGCCTGGAGCTGGGCAACTTCCAGCAGTTTCTCACAGGGGGCGTTTTCGTAGCCCCTCCCCTGCTACCAAACAAACTTGGAGCTGGGGGAACTTTTAGCAGTTACTTACAGGAGCCATCACTGTAGCTTCTCCCCTACTACCAAACAAACCCACCACACAAAACCACAATGTGGCAGACCCATTGAGCAAACAATCTCTAGCACAAAAAGGAAAGCCTGAGGTCTGGGAGACTCTGTGTGATCCATGGTTGCAGGAGTCCGGGCAAGGCTTGCCTATGGGGTCATTGTAGAGTTCATGACCACAAAATTCCAGGGGCTATGGCTGAGCCTCAGGCAGGATGTGGTCCATGAACCAGCTGCTTGGTATGTGAAAACTTGGCTCTGCTGAGAGCTGTGAGGCAGGATCTCAAATACCCCAAGTGACAAGACTGGAATCCTGCCTTCCTGAATTCCCTACTCTGTGCAAAGCAGGCAGGGGTCGGAGCCTAAAATCCTCAGAAAAGGACTCGAAAGTCTATGGCGCTGGGGTAGAACAGAAAAATTCAGAACTATAAAAGGGGACCTCTCTATAATCAGGATGCCCTTTTCAATATGTGTTTACATAATTTAGTGACATACTTTTACTTGGAAAAATACAGTTCAGTGGTTTTGAAGCGGTCTTCTTTAGAGTCCTTAATTATGGAAATTGTGTTTTAAAATTATGTACATCTGAAAAACTCACAACTAATGAATTGAATAGAATAGAATAATAAAACAAAATCTGACATTTGGCTAACTCTGGTTATGGCTTATTGCCAATATGGGCAGTAAATAGCCCTAGCCTGTGGACTGATTTTCTGTTAGTGGTTAGAGTCCATTAAGCATGCTCCTAGAACACATATTCCAGTTTAGCTTCATCTGAAGGGAATACATTTCTATGGTTGGAGAACTCAACATTGTGTAAACCACGGGGGGTGGGGATCAAGATTTTCACATCAAACCACACTCTTGTTCAGGATTAAAACTCTAATGCAGATGCACCAAGAAACAGTTCAGGGCTTTAGATATTTTCTATTACATCAGGAACCACTACTTTTATCTGGTTTTAGATTAGCTAGTCTGCAGTTAAGGGGACCACAACACATTGACGTGGGCTCTAACTAGAGTCTTATGGTGCTTGTGACCTAAAAAGTTGACTCTGTATGTTCTGTTCTCAGAAGGGTTTTTCCTCACTTGTGTTTATAGCAGTATTCACACTTCAATAGTAGTACTGTCAGGCTGTGGGTTAATTCTCTGCTTTTACGTTAAACATATATTTTCTTTCTTCTTGTACTGTTATCTCCATAACAACTCATTCTCAGCCTATTTCAGGACCTAGACAGACTGCTCAGAGGGAGGTCAAACAGATTTTTATTTTGCCAGGGATGTCAATTTTATTTACTCTCTAATGCAAAATAAAGACACACTTTTTTACTCGAACCTCAGTTTTACTCACAGGGCCAGGCTGTTCTAAGACCTCCATTCAAAGGACTCACAGGGGCCAGTGAAGATGAACATGACAGAATAGGCATATGAATCTGGCTTCCAACAGCAGATGGATGTCCTAACTACTGACTTTTCTGAATGAATGAATTGGGTTCTCTTCTTCTTCTTCCCTCTCTCTCCGGAAATTAAAATCTGGACCTCTGAATTTTTTTCCAATTAAAGTTTCAATGATTTTGGCATGTTCTAACAAGACCATTGCATCAGAAATGCCTTATACATAATTGGTTGAGCCAACAGATGTCACATTATGGCTTAAGCCCTCCTGAGCACTAAGGATCAGAAAGTGGCATTTTTAATAAAAGAGCTTTTTCGACAGTAAACCCCAGACATGACCAGTAGTGGTAATGTCTGTGTGCATCCAAGTTGCCCACAGATGGTAGAATAATCTTGGACTGCCTTTCTTGGACAACAACTTGAGATTTTCTTCATAAAGCATCCTTCTAAAAGCCATTAAGATCTGTCAGATTAAAATAAAATCTCCAATGCCTTGAGGAGTCAGAAAAACAAAAATTATACAATTCATTCCTGTTTATATAAAGTAAGCTCAACTTTAACTTTGTTTTCCAAATATAACCCAGTAGATAATTTTCCACAGGCACTTACTGAAATTCCATTGTTTAATAACCATAATATCTCCAAGATAGGGTTTCTTTAGCAGTTTCAGTTATTTCACCACACTTTCAAGTCAATCTTGATCTAAACCTAAAATTCAATTAAAAATACATTATCTCAAAAGACTAGTTTGGTCATTTGATGTCATAATTTTGAGAAAGTTCACTTAAATTTTCCAAGCAAAAGAGCATACCCTGCTTTCTCATTGTCTTTGAGTAGCTACTAAGCCTATTGTGTAGCCTATTATATAGCCATGTGTACAGACATTCACCCAGGGATTTCAAACCATTTTCTGTTTTGGCTACACAGTCATGGTACGTGCCAAATCAACCTTGTTCTGTTTTCGTCCATGTGGTATGATTTATCATGCAGTAAGTGTGTTCCGAAAGCAGAGTAATTTTTATAGGGTTAACAGCACCATTATATTAAATTCAGCTGAGAGACAGAGAAGGAAAAAATCTCCATGGTTCTTACACTTGCCAGCCATGCTGGGGAATTAATTCTAAAAACTAAATTAATTTACATAAAACATATTTCTCCCTCTTATTTTTTTGTGATCAGCATTAGATTCTTCGTTCTACTTTGTTGTCAGATGTCACTGGCAACATACCAACGTCAGAGAGTGGCCATGCTTCCAGTAGAAGGAAGTTTGCTAACTTTGACAAATTTCCTTTGGTTGTCTTTAAGTAGAATTACATGCTGCTATGGTCAGAACAAGCAATGATCTGTGATACATTTCATGAGAGACTTTGACCATCTATCCATAGACAGAATGTGAGGTAGTAGATGATTTTTGCATGTCACATATATTTACATAATGCATGTTGTCATATTTGCATGTATACAGACTAGATTGTATACACAGATTAAAATTGGGCAAAGCTCTGTGAAAGGCTCTGAAACAAAACAAATCATGTTGAAGAATGTGGAAGAATTTTCTAATATAAATTGAAAAAGCATCATATAGCCTGAGAAATAATGGTAGGTCTCTGAGGTATGGCCCAAAATACTCAGAGGGTCAGAACTCAAGCAGGAGAATTTTAGTGATCCAGAGGCTTCTATCACAGGGACAGACAACATAGTAAAACAAGAGTCTTCAGAGAGCTTTAACATATCTAAGACTCCCAGGAAATAAAAACTCCTTGCTACCTCCCTTTCAATATGACCACAGGGAGGAACAGGAGGATGAAGATCAGAATGATCAGTGGTACAGCATTTACAGTTTCACTTGGTATGTGAGAGTGTCCAAGATCCTCTTTTCATCTCAGTTCTCCACACCTATGGTTCATCCAACCAGGAGGACATTTTCCCTGCTGAGTTGGGGTTTTACTTCCTCTCAAAATTCCAACCTAGATGAAAAAATTTTCCCTTCAAAAGTTTGGTCAAAACCAGTACCTTTCTGTAAAAAGGAGTTTCAGCTTCAGTGAACTGTGGGGTTTTTCTTCTAGGGGAGAAACATTGGGTTAAAAAATTCACAGCCAGCTCTAGATCATACCACTTGTAAGTTCCAGTGCAGTCATGTAGGGTTTGAAAGCTAATTGCTCATAAAGATGAACAGTTCTTTACATGTGCAACTGCCATATACTTCACCAAACTTCAAAAGAAGGGACTTGGAACTGAAGATGGCCTCTAAACTCTTAAACCCTTCATTATATGTTCAGATTTCTTGTACAGTCCACACCGGAGAGTTATTACATTTCTCCAGTTGACAGGGAAGATAGAGCCAAAGTCTCCTCCTTCTCCTGATTTACAGGAATATAATTAATTCTCAAGTCAACTGAGCTAAAAATGGTGTAAACAAGAGGAAGAACCAGGCCCCCAGGAACAGAAGTACTGCAGGAGCAGTCATCACTTTTTAAAACATGGCAACATTTCAGAAAAACACTGCAGATGCTTTGGCTCTGTCCCTCATCCAAGATGAACATTGCTTTTTGCTGCTGTACTTTACTTATTTCTACCAAGTCTCCTTAGGCATTCATGCTAATACGTTGTACTTGATATAAGATGAGTGTTTTATAATTAAGCACACATACATGAAATACCCAAAACTATATTAAGCTTAAACACATTTTCAAAAAGTTGTAAAATACTCTTGCCAGATTCTATACTCTCAAATGGATTAATCTGAAAAACAACTGGGACTCAATTTAGACCTTCCTGGCAGCAAGCAAGAGAAACGTCAAGCTCAATATTTTACTTTATTGAAGACCCTCTTAGGAGTCCATCAGAAAGAACTCTATCTGCCTGGTAGCCAGCGATCAGTGGGAGGTAATATTTAGTTCATTAATGTGGCTTTGATTTTTTTTCACACTGTTGATGAATAGTAGTAAACTAAGACCTTGATCCAATTTCCCCTTCTCCCTTTCTGCAAAAAAGGCAATGAAACATAGATAAAGTTAACACGATCTTGCATAATATTAAAGTGCATTCAGTAGGTCCCAAGTTATCCAGACATATAGTTTATTTGTACACTAGAATGTCTGAATTAAAACTTATGCACAGAAACCGAACACAATTTAAGAGACCCTGTGCTGAAGTCAAGGTTAATTTTGAAACAACCCTTCAGTTTCAAGGCAACTATATGGATTAGTAAGTGTCTGTGTTGCATAGTAGAGTGGCTTTCACTGGTACTTGACAGTATATGTAAACCATCACAGAGGTCTGATCATAAATAGACTGCAGCTTAGTTCCTAACAATGGATTTCAAAAATGAAAGGAGCCAAAACAAAATGCAGAAACTTTTTGCCCTGTTTTCCTCTCAATAAATCAGAATGAAATACACATGCAGGCAGGGATGTTGTCTCAAATGTTATGATTCATGTCTTCCAACATATTACATTTGATTTATACTGTTAGTTGTGGGGTTTAAGATTGTGTTGCTGGGTAGTGAGAATATGTTGGGGCTAAAATAGCTGACTGAGGTAAAACTCGTGTGGAATAAATACTCAGAGCTCGAAAGCACAGCAGAAAGTAAAAATGCAATGGCAGTAAGATAGTAACTCTTTACTAATACTCTATCACAGTTAATCACATATGGAGCTCCTTACTTCCATCAGTGACTTCAGTGAGGCTCTCCTGTGAGTAACCACTATTGGTAGAGGTGTGAACAGTTCACAGTCCATTCCACGTAATTAAAAAGCTAACAGGCAGGCAACTGATGTTGTAGAAGAGTCTTTAGGCTGATGCTCTGGCCTTCATCACTGAGGTACTTCACTGCTGATATCTGAATTGCACAAATATCCAGACCATAAAGATTAAGTTTCCTGCATCTTGCTGCAGCATGCACTCCACACGAAGGGTTTAGCTGGGTGTTGTTTTACGTTTCACTGAGAACAAAGTGTGGAAGAGCATCAGTCCTGAGGGAAAATCTCCAAAGCATTACTGCTTGCAGTAGCAAATGGGAATTTGGAACACGGTCTCCAGCAGTGTGACCACGAAGAGACCAAGAAGAGACCGAACAGATACAGAGGCAGCGGTGTATAAGTCAGACCACCTACACAAAGGTTTTGGATTTTGCAATGATCTCAACAAACGGGGAACTGATCTCAACAAGACATACAGACAAGCAAAGCAGAAATAACCACTGACCAAGGATTTTAGAAAAAGAGATATTCCTGTACAAAAAAACTTACAGGAGCAGAGCAATAGGTCATGGTGGATACTAAAACTTATCTTACCATACAAAGGCACTTGAAAAACCCTCATGAATATGTAATCTGTAATCATGAGGAAGAGAAAATATTAATTTGAATTGTATGAGTGTGGCCAAGTCTTACTGATTAAGTTTGTTTCCATCCTTCCTTTTATTTTGAGGAAAGCAGAAGTTCAGAAAAAGTAGAGTAGTTGCAATGGTTTACAGACTCACTGATGGCTTAAGAGAATGTTAGGAGGACTTCTGGTTTTTGTCTAGGAAACAACAGCTAGACTCTGCAATATAAGCATCTACATGTGAGTGGAATCACTTTATCACATACAATAAACATTGAAAAAAAGACTTGGTAAAGGTGGTCCAA
The DNA here is from genome assembly GCF_000699245.1 of Pterocles gutturalis. NCBI lineage: Eukaryota > Metazoa > Chordata > Aves > Pterocliformes > Pteroclidae > Pterocles > Pterocles gutturalis. The sequence continues at coordinate 63,154 of NW_010110231.1, read as the reverse complement.
AGTCTGCCCTCTGATTTAAGAAGTGGTGTGCCCATTTAAAAGAGTGGATTGTACCCAAGGGCCAAGTGTGATCCTTACTGAATTTTTCTTGAAATAGAGGGGATACAATTTGAACAACCAAGGTCTAGATGTTGAAAGTGCTCAGCAAAAGAAAACAAGGTCTACTTTTAGTAGTAATGTGGAAGTCCATTTTCAACAATATTTTAAAGGTTGTTTTATTCCTTCCTCTGTTTTGTGGGGGCTGCTATAGGACATCTGGTACTTAAAATGGCTGCTTTCCTTATTACATATTGGTAGCTCTAATAAAATTGTGTTTATCCACAGATACATAAAACAAACAGCATTTTTTCTGGTATTTATATATAGTATTTACAAAAAAGGTTTCCAGTGTGGAAGTCAATCCAACCTAATCACAGATTTTCTGTCACATTTACCTTAGTACCAGGACTGGTATCCATCTAGGAAATTATTTCTTGTAGAGATACGGGGCCAAATTCTCCTGTCAGTTACACCACTATGCACTTGGAGTGACTCCAAATTAGCTAAAAATCAACAGAGGTAGCTTAATATGTTCTGGTGTAAATCAGAAGAGGATTTGGCTTCTGATCTTTCGATAATTATTCAAGAGTAAACAGCACTCAGTTGCATCACAGGAGAGCACTGGAATGTGAAATACTGGAAAACTGCAAATACACTGAAATAGTAAAATTGGGAAATTCAGTATAAAGTGCCTGTTCTTTACTGTTCCATCCATTGTCATTTCTTGCAGAATACTCTTTAGACCATTGATCTGCACTTAGGACACCCACAGGATGTTGGTTTATTATGTTTGGTATCTTGTAACTGCTAGTGCATTATGAGATAAGAGTTTGTAGCAACACATGGCAATAGGGGATCTGTACGCCCATGCTTCATTACTTCTTGACCTTTCAGATGATACCCAATTGAAAAAGGATCAGTTCTTACATCTGGCAAAAGCCTAATTTACTAATATGCTGTCCTCCTGAGTCACTGCTGTAATACGTCTGCTGAAGTTCTTATATATCTTGACCCTTGTTAGTTCATTGTTGCTCAGTTATTTAGTTTTGACATGCATGCATGCATAACCTGGGGGTTACTTCAGAGCTACAAACTTTGGGGTTGAGGGGTGAAGGGACTTTACATTTGAAGCGCTCCACATGAAACTAAACCAGTGACAGATCTATAACTCAAAATTCTCAAGGCAGTCTTTTACCAAAGCTTAATGAACTCCCCCCCTTCCCAAACAGAACAGACAAACAAAAAACCCTCATACACTGCCAAGAAATTTAACTTGGCTCAGAACTTTCAGCATGTTAATTAGGTCATTTTTTCAGAGTCATCTTCGCACAGTATCTTCAGAAGAAGCTGTTCTGCCTCCCACCTGCCCCATCAGCTCTCTGACCCCACACTGTGTTGGTCACTGCCATTCAGGGGAGTTATCTGAACTGGACCAGGGAGTGGAGATAAACCCTGGTTAAAACCCTCATGAGAAATGCCCCTTTTCAGTTAATATTTTCCTCTGTTATTTTAAGTCATCTCAGTTCCTGATAGCCAGTTCACCACTTAAGCCACAGAAAAGTAGATGCAGAAATTACTGGACAGGGGTATCAATATGGGAGGGAAAACACAGGGTTGTGGCAGAGCCAGTCCATGTTGGCTCAAAGTGACAGTGGCCACAGGATTCTGTTTTGAAGAAAACATATGTAATGGCAGCAAAAGAAACTCTTTTTTTTTAAAGATAAATGTCATCATGTGACCACATATAACTTTTTTCTTCATTATTAGCCATCTGCTTCTTTTAAAGTTACTAATTTCAAAGCTTGAAGCTATTACCACCAAATTTCATTCCTGGAATGGATTCATTCTCTCAGCTTTTTGTTATACACATAAGAGAAACAGACTAGGATCCTATCTTTGAGTGTCTGGAGTACTGAAACACATAATATAACATATAAGAAATTACTATACAGAAATTCTGCATGCATAGGAAGGACTCCAGTGAACAGTATAGTCTTATATGTTCCTTCTCTTATTTTGTTCCTTACCCACTTTTAAGGGGGAGAATTTTTAACAACTGGCTAGTATGATGTGAACTCAATTTCTTTTTTGAAAGTGTGCGCATGAGTGACTGTCCCATGGTATCCAATACAGTTCTTCTTCTGTGCATGTGCACATGGGGTCTGATCAGGTCCTCAGCAAGCAATCTTCTCAGACATGATCTCTTCTGTCAGATTTGAAAGGTTTAGTTGGGTTTCCTACAACGGGATTTAGTCAGTTTTGCCTGAGTAAACTGGGAGAACAACTAGTAACAGATTGTTGGGAAACAGGCCTCTCAGAGTCAGAACTCACTTTACCAGTGCTAGTTAGCAATATATAAATTAACATTCAAATTTTAACCTAGGGCTGGTCCTTCCAGACTTTGGAGAGGGAACATCCCAGGTTAGTCTCCATCATGATCCAGAACATCTTTTTATATTTGGATTGAAACCAAGAAGATGGAGAGAACAGAAGCATTAGTCCCATGTTCATGCCAGCTATTCCGGCACCTATTCCCATGTGCAGTTGCACAGTCTTTCTAAACAGATGTATTTTGTGTAATATGTTGTTCAATCAGCAGGCAAGGTGGGTTCCTTGAGAGAGAACAGTCTTCCCTACAACTTCCTTAACTTTTACACTAATGTATTTTTCCTGAAATGTCCTCTATACAATTTATTGTAATTTTGTACCACAAAAATCCTATTATGCTAGTCACTGTCCAAAATATAAGATGCCCTCCCCTTCCCTGAGACCCAGGGATGGTCCTTGCTTTAGAAGCAAAGCTTGTTCATGCCTAATCACACTTGGATTGTTCACACCATTTCCTTCAGTACATATTCTGAAAACACCTAGACATCTTGCATTGAAGAATGTGACTCAGATAAGAAACATCAAAATCAGGTCCATTTGCCCTTTGAAAATTGTTCTTCTGTGGTTAAAAAGGTTCACTGGCAAATTCCCTGACATCTCCAAAGCCAGATGAGAGATGTCTGGATTTCCCAGAGGAAGGCTTTCCCAAAAGTCCACTCAGATATGGAAGGCATCCTGCCCCCAGTAGTCACACATTCCCAAGGCTTAAAAAAAAGGAGAGAGAGAGAAATGGAGTTCATAATGTACTTGTGAAAAATCACCCCCTTAAAAATGAGCAAAGAACAAGACAGGTTCCTTGAGGCAGGTTGAAAATATTGTGGGAATGATTTCTTATCATTTGCAAAAGCAGGTTGCACTTTCTGTCTTCGTGTCTCATTCACACAGATGTTCACCACTCATTTCAGCACCACCTACATTCCACACAAAAGTGCCATCCTATGGATATAGCCGAAAATTGACTAAATTAAAAAAAAACAAACAAACAAACAAACCTGTGAATATAAACTGCAGAAAAAGTAGGAAGAAATCCGAAGATATTTAAAATTTTCTGAACAAATTGTACTGGGATTCTTGAATGCCAAAGCTGGTAAGTTGGCAGCACAAAAACTATAGTCCAGGAACAAATGTTGAATATCGTTATCAACTATTTCTCTTTGTTTGGGAAAGCAAAGTTAGTAGAAAAGAATGAAAGTGGAGCCCACACAGGAAAGAACATGCTTAACTGGTACTGTAGGAAAAAAGAGGCTACCCCATGTATTCTTAGACAAGTGTGGTAGTCTATTATTGTAAGCATGGCCATTTCACAGAGATGGAGACCACACATTTAATTCTTTTCAATAGGTTTTTTTAAAAGGTGGCTTCAAGCTAGTCTCTGAGGAGAGGAGCTGGTTAATTGTAGCCCTGCTGGATTCCACATACCACAAAGGGCTCAAGAAGAGCTAAATAAAGAGAGTTTAATCAGATCTAGAAAAGATGGTTTTAAATGGAAGTGAAATCTGCAGAGGATGGTAATCATTAAAACTGAGGAGTTCATCAAAAATCCTAAAACAAGGGAAATTTGAAGCATCCAGGAAACATTATCCCTCCTCCAACTCAGATCCTCTTAAAAAGTAGGTGAACGAAAAGAAGAGTAAAATTAACAAAATGTTTTAAAAACAAAACACAGAATGATCATTTCTCAGTCACCTCCTCAGCCACAGAAAAGGGGAAGTTTCTGACTCCTGAGACAGAATCACAGGACAGGTTATTGCATGGTGATTACTTTGAGAAGGTGATTAAAGGAGTAATTTAAAACACTAGGATTACTAAAGGAAACGGGAAGTTAAAACTGCCTTGGGAAAATTATTCCACATCCTCAACAAAGAAGGAAAATAACCTATCCTTGAATGCCACTCTGGAGGACATAATTAAAGAGGAATGAGAACTCCCTAACAAAGGAAAGTGTTTTAATGGGGCAATACATGAAACACTGTGCAACAGAAAGAGAAAAACCAGTGCGTGTGGGTGTTGGGGAGGGGGTGGTTTCAGTACAAGCTCCAAAGGCAAGCTGTGACCCTAGCAAAAGAGCTAGCGAGTCCTTCTAGGGTGATATTGCTGCCCTATATGCCCCTTTAATAAGGAACTGGAAGGCACTTCTGAGATTAAATGGTGAGACTGCAGCTGCTTCTTTGCTGACACCCTTCTTTGCCACCTGCTTTGCCAAGATGATTCTAGCACAGCATGATGAGATAAAAGAGCAAGCCTGTGCTAAGCTTAAACATGCCAAGTCACTAAAATGTGAAATATTTTTGTTCTTAATTACCAGTATTAATGGCTTCCTGTCTTCTGTAGGCCCTGTTTCTTTGATTTTTCAACCTTGGTTTTCAACCTTGCCCAGCTGGGCAAAGCTCACTGCAGCAGCTGGTCTGAATTCCGTGTTGACCCTGCTTGGAGCAGGAGGTTGGACTCCTGAGGTCCCTCCCTGCCTGAATGACCATGACTTTATGTCTCTCTGGTTAAGGCCTCTGGAAAGTGAATGCACTGTGACAGAGGGTCACATTACCACACTGATTTTACTGAAGATCTATAATAAGGTAGAAGATAGAGTGTTATAGGGATACAAAGCTCTTTGCAGCTTTTAAGTGTTGTTCAAAACATAGATAGAAACACTTTGGACATAGTCAAATAATGTATTTAGGAAAAGATTTTGATTAAATAAAACAAAACAAAAAAGCAGATTTTTTTTTTTATTTCCCCAGACAGCAACATAAATAGATGGAGAAGTAAATTCTTACCAGGGTGTGAAATAAGACCTAATTTAGAAAAAAAAATCCTTAAAATGGATGTCTTATGTCTTGAAGCAGTCGCTCAAAATACCACAAAAGCTGATGTAAATCCTATGTTACTAGTGTTAGGGGGGGTTTTGACTCTGGGAGTATACCATCTACCTCATAGCTGGTTACAACCTGTGTTTATTGTAGGTTACTGTCATATCACTATTTAAGATATTAATTTTCATGCTACATTCTGAAACATCGACCTTGGACCACATTAGCAGACATAATGACATCTCATTTTCATAGTAAGACTTCTTTTAAAGCTGCATAACTTATCAACCCATCCAGCAGGCAGTAACTTTCACTAAAGACTTTAAGCTCGCAGCCATGGCCTTAATCAGTTCCTTGGGAGCCCAAGCCTTGTATGGTTGCTTACTGTAAAGGCATGTTGTGTAAAACACTACACTTTCCAAAAGGTCTTGCAGCCAGCTGTAGAATACCTTCTGAAGATCAAGTTTGTTTATCAAGTGATACCTCTACCACCATTTTGTTCCACTCCTCCTTGGTGCAGGTATGAGGGAGAAAATACCTTGTTTTCACTGTATTCTCCATACAGACAACTTATCTTCAGACCATCTGTTAGCAGACGTGTTGAAAATACAAGGCTGGAAGCTGCCAAATGCAGCACCTTCAGTGCCTGACCTGGCAGCGCTGGCCAAGCACCTGCTTTTGCCTCCTTGCCACAATTCACAGAGACAGCAGCGCTCCTCTTGCTTTGTCTTCACTAATTAAAACTCAAAGGTTTTCTCTTCATCTGTAGAGTTCATTCACTTAAACTGCAAGATCTCCTCCTATTCTCCCTCCCAACAAACTGTCCAACCAAAGGAACCTTGCTTATTTCCAGATCTACCATGCTTCTAAATTGCCCCCTCACCTGTTTCATGCCACACATTGCACGCATCCCACCTGGCCAAACTAAAACCTCTGCCTCATGCCCTTTACTACCATGAACTTGTCCACCAGGCAACCCTCCATCCTTCCCCACACCCTGCCTTTCTTTTGCCCTTGTTTTCTTCCCATGCACTTCATGGTGCACAGATGCAAAGCCTCCAAGCCCGAAGTGGGACCCCATCTTGTCACACACTTACAACACACCCACCCACTCCACAGTGCTGTTCCCTGTGCCAGCCTGGCTTCCCAGTTGCCTGCATGAACCACATGTCCTAGCTCCAGTGGAGCACAGCAGGGCAAGTGTGAGAGATACTGCTGCTTCTAGACTAGAGTACAGGGTGTGAGTGACAACCCAGGCACCTTCAGGTGGTCAGACTCACATGAGAATCTGCATCAGGGACAAAAGCTACTTCCACTACCCAAGACTGGGAACAGAAATGGCTCGAGTACCTCTCTTTACACTCATCTCAGCCTGAAATTCTCTTCTACAGCTCTTGGTGTCTGTGGCATATGCAGAATACCAGCAGAAGACACAGACTCATCTCTTGAAGACACTGTAAAACAGCCACTGTTTAGTATTTTGTCCTTTAACAAGCAAATTGAAATTACAACACCTTTTGCAGCATCTGACAGGAAGGGCAACGTGTACACAACCTATAAACCCCAGTCACTTATCCAACATGTATACGCACGGGTTGTAATCTTTGCTGTATTCCAAAACAATGCTTTGTAGAAGAGCATCCATTTTTCAGAAAACATTGTACCAAGCTCCTGTATTTAAACCCAGAACTTTAAGCTAAATGGCTACCTCAATCATGTCCACAGAGGGAATATCTTCTTACTCAGCATTCAAAAATATGAAGTTCATACAGATCTGCAAGAAAGCATTTTAAAACTGCTTATGGCCTTTTAACCAGCTACATTTTCTTCCTACACATAGGCATTTGCAGAATGAAAATATTAGTTATATGTCTGCATCAGATCTAAGAGACACAGGTACAAAATGCACACTCCCATGTTTTATTGCCATGTATACCCACCCACACATACACACTGCAGCACAGTTAATTTTTAAACTATTGTGTGTCTTACAGTACAGCTGTCTAAATACAACTGGGATGCAAACTATTTTCTTAGCTGGTATTCAAATACTTCTGTCTTCTCACAGACTTGTCTGCTAAATCCTTCTGCAGCTGAATACTAGCTAACTAATATTTGGCTCATTCTTCCCGCAATCGAGCTGCCCACGTTGAAATGTCTGCAATATTTCCTCCCACCTTCGCCTCCTGCTACTGTCTCATGAATTGGTACTGCCACATGACCTAGGTTTCTTTTAATGGTTTCTTTTCCCCTTTTGTTTTACCTCTCTGCACAGGACCCCTCCACAGCACTGCCCACATTGCTGGGCCAATAACCGCTGTCCTGCTTTTATTGGCAACCACCAGTCCTGACTTTAAGCTCTGAGAAGAGTGGATAGCAAGTAGCCAAATTTTTTTTAGTGACTACTCATTGCTGTTCTACTTCACTTGCACTTAAAAAAAAAAAAAAAAAAATTGTATCTCAAAATAAACCATTTCACCCAAAACTGGTAAAAGTAAATGTTGTAGACACAACTTAGGATTTTCCATAGGAGATACTTTTAATTTTTTTTTTCCTAAATGACACTGTTTAAAGAAAAATTAATTAGGTTTAATTAAGTTTCAAACAAGAAAATAAAATCTCACTCAGCAAAGAATATATGCTAAAATATAAGACATTGAGAACCTCTTCCCCCTCAAAATGTTGAGCTTCAGGCATATTTCCTTCTCCTTCTATTTTTTTTATTCTAATTCGGGAAAATTGAGAGGGAAGAAAAGGGTACAATGCTGACAGATAAAATAGAAGGGGGATAATATTCACAGGACTCTTGAACAGCAAAATCATAAAAAGTTTATGTATTAAAAATTTGTCGTTCCCTGTTAGCTCAAGGATTCAAATGACCAGTATTAAACCAGTTCCTTTCCTTAGTGTTATGCACACCAATCCATTATT
>NW_010110231.1:37489-49989 GCF_000699245.1 Pterocles gutturalis | reverse complement strand
TCTGCCTGCTGCCACAGCTCTACCTGGCACATGGGGCTGATTTTATAATTTTAGCTTTGTAAATAATTCCAGTGCCTTGATACAGACATACTACCAGATACATAAAGTCTGCAACATATAAAGCCATAACTTTTAGATGCACTAAGACACAACCTGGAAGAAAAAAGAAAAGAAAAGAAAAGAAAAGAAAAGAAAAGAAAAGAAAAGAAAAGAAAAGAAAAGAAAAGAAAAGAAAAGAAAAGAAAAGAAAAGAAAAGAAAAGAAAAGAAAAGAAAAGAAAAGAAAAGAGAAAAGAAAAAAAAGAAAAGAGAAAAGAAGAGAGGAGAAGAGAAGAGGACGTGAATAGAAGGGAAGGGTAAACCAGAGGGAGTTTCTTTAGCATTTCTTGGGATCCAAGATCTCCCTCTGACATGAGTTACATATGACATTTAATAAAAAGGGAACTATGTAACCCATTGCTAAAATGAAACATCTACCTAAGGATTGTTTATAAGCAAAAACAGAATTTAGGAGAAAAAAAAAAAACCTGCAGTTTAAAAACTTCAGTATTTTAGGGACTAATAAATGGCTGAATGTTTTGAATAGGTTCCAGCACTGACGTGTTGTCTCCTCAGTAAATAAAGATGTTAACAATTTACTTTTCTTGACAATTAACAAATTGTTTTTAAATATCAAGACCAAATGTTGGCATTCTCCATAAATCTCTGCATCAAACAGGTGCCCACAAGATACACTTGCCAGACTTAAGTATACATGAAAGCCAAATATAAATACAGTTAGTGTGGTGTGTTTAGTATTTAGAGCCAAATTCAACACTGATGTAATATATCTGAATTAAGTTAACTGTCCCCAGTGGTGAAACTGTCTTTTCTTTTATAAAATATTCCATAATTCAAATATAACACTACTTTCTTATTCAAAAGTCCTGGAAGTAAATACTTTTCATCACTAAAATACATTAACCAAAGTGTCTTGTAATTCTAGGTGTCTCAGATAGCTTTTGAAAAACTGTATGTAAGCTGTCTGACCATTAAACTAACTTCAGAAAATGGATGCTGCAGTAAATGTCATGAGTAGTGTACAGTTAATTCTTCCTCTCTGTTCAACTGGATTTGACAATTCTTCCTGTAATGCGGTGGCACCTGCCGGTTGCCGGCGTTCAGGATGTCACAGGTCCGGAAGATCTACACGATCGTCGTGGTGCGCTTCGCGTGTATCTCGAGTGGTGACATGGGCGGTCGCAGTCTTCTGGTGCTGCAGAGACTCCAGCCAACAATTTTGTGGGTCCATCAATCTTAAGCGCTATCCTGCGCGTGCGTAAGGGTTCCTGGGGGTTTGGAACTCACCTAAAGCCGGTGTTTGGGTTGTCACGGGCCCGGAAGAATTTCGTGATCATCGCAGTGCGCTTCGCGTGTACGCAGGGGGTGGCACAGGCAACCGCTGCGGGATGGGAGCACATTAGTGGGGGGCATGTAGACCTTTGGGCTTGTAGCGTTCCTACCTGATGAGTAACTGCCTCTGCTTTTTCGCATCGGGAACATTCCGCATAACATCGGCTTGATTATGTGATCCTTTCAAGGCTCCAAGCTGTGCGGTAACATCTGTCCCGGTCTCAGCTAAGCCTGTTGTCTTAGCGGTGGCGGCACTGGGTCTGAACCAGCTTGTAGGTTGGGATGTTTCCATGGCGCGCATGACTGTTCATGCTGGATATGATGAGAGGTGGATGGGCCACCTTTACTTAACCCGGAACAGAAGTATGACTTCGGTCACTACTTGTGAAAATAGCACAAATGGCAGGAGTCTGTAGGCCTATGTTGTAGACCCACTCCGTGCAGATCTGGGGGTGAAATTATGTGGTTGTGTTATACAGGAGGTCAGACATGAAGACGCCCTGAATGCAGCTCACCAAAACAGCAGGTCCCAAACCACTGTCTATGTGTGAAGAGGGTGGTCCAGGCTTTGCAAGCTGCCTTCAGGGGATCTGTCCAAGCAGAAGCACCTCCAGGCTTCTCCAGGAGGGTTTCAATACCCTTCTTATGAAACAGATGTAGAAACTAGATGTTACCCAATAGAATTTATGGCAGTAATTACAGTAGGTGTGTTGTGGCCATGCCAGGTCCTACTCATATTTTAAAAGTCACATTCTGCCATTGTTTCCAGGGATCTGGTATAAGTGAGTCCTTGGTCTCTAAAGCGTGTTATCTTTGTCACGAAGGGACAGGAAAACAGACCCTTCCCTAATATGAAAGGTCATGCCCTTCACATGCTTAAAGTGTTTAGTTGTACTTTAACAATGAATTCTGAAAGATATTTTCTTACCCAGACAGTGATAAAACACCATGCAGCCAGTCACTCACCCTGCTATGGCCCAGGGGATGGGGTAGAGAATCGGAGGGGTGAAAGTAAGGAGACTTGTGGGTTGAGATAAGAAAAATTTAATAATTGAAACACAATAAAACTGAAAGTAATAATGATGATGATGATTATAATAATAATAGTAATAGAATATACAAACAAGCATACATAGTGCAAATGCTCACCACCCACTGACCAATGCCTGTCCCGTCTCCTGCAAACAGTCCTGTAGGAGAGCAAAATCCCCAAAACTACAATCCCAGAAGAGAGATAAAAGAGCAAGAGAACTTCCCTTCAACTCTCATCTATATACTGGACATGATGTGCATGACAGGGAATATACCATTGGCCAATTTGGGCCTCAATCATAAACCTAAACTCAAATCCTAAACCATTAATTGTGGGTCCATTGCTCAGGCTATGCTCCATCCCAGCTTCTTGTGCACCTGCACACTAGCTAGGTGTGGGAAGTTGAAAAGTCCTTGATTGTCTTAACAACTGAAAACATCAGTATGTTATCAACATTCTTCTCATACCAAATCCCATACTAAATCCAAAACACAGCACTATTCTAGTTAGTAAGAAGAAAATTAACTCTATCCCAGCTAAAAGCGGGGAACTCTGGAAGACCAATTTATGGTGGATGCTGTCTCTGTGGATAAAACTTAACTTAACATGGAAAAACAATTTGCAACTGAAGAAATAAAACTTTTTAATACAGTTAGTAATGTTCTTAATGTAGTGTTCTTATCTAGTGAAAATTAGAAACAAGATGGACCTACTAAGCCTTTCAGTCAAGCCCAGCTCTTGTATAGGTATGAATCATACAACATATTCTCCATTTAGTTTAGTGGTACCTAACTACCTTTGCTGAGCATGGCGCAGCCCACTTATAACAACAGCAAAAGAGCACCACATGTCTCTCTACAAGCAAGTCACATCAGTGTAGATAAGTGCAATAAATTCATTGTGGATGCTTCCCACCCCAGCTCCTTCATCAGATCTGAGTGATACTGAGTGGGGGTGAGGGGGGCTGACCAATAGATAAGACTGCCAGGGTGATTTATCCAGCCTCCAGCTTACAATTCCCCACCACTCTGTAATACACTCATTGGATCCAGGAAAAGAGCAAACTGTAGGTCAATAAGCCAAACACTCCTGGCACTCTCTTCCTTCCCTTTTCTGTCATCATGAGATAGGTCTGCTCCTTCATCATGTGGCAAAGACTGAATTCAGAGGTTTAGAAAAAAGGGGGCAGGCTGACACCATCAGAGTACCTATTGCGGCCAGCACGTTGAGTAAAGGTAATTCTTGCCCTCTATTCCACTCTCATGAGACCCCACCTAGAGTACTGCATCCAGCTCTGTAGTCCTCAGTACGGGAAAGACATGGACCAGTTGGAGCGAGTCCAGAGGAGGGCCATAAAAACGATCAGAGGGATGGAACACCACTCCTACGAGGAAAAGCTGAGAGCTGGGGTTGTTCAGCCTGGAGAAGAGAAGGCTCCAGGGAGACCTTATTTCAGCCTTTCAATATTTAAAGGACGTTTATAAGAAAGATGGAGACAGACCTTTTAGTAGAGCCTGTTGTGATAGGATAAGGGGTAGTGGTTTTAAACTAAAATAGGTAGATTCAGAGTAGATATAAGGAAGAAATTTTTTATTATGAGGGTGGTGAGACACTGGAACAGGTTCCCAAAGAGGTGGTAGATGCTCCATCCCTGGAAACATTCCAGCTCAGGCTGGATGGGGTCCTGAGCAACTTCATCAAGTTGAGGATGTGCCTGCTCATTGCAGGGGCTTTGGAGTCAATGACCTTTAATGGTCCCTTCTAACCCGAACTACTCTATGATTCTATAGTTCTATGATCTAGTGGTAGGTTCTCATAGCCCATACTCAGGGGAACTCTAGGAAGGTTGTTGCTAGGGACAGTTCAGAAAGATTGTCTTGGCAGGTCACATACGTTGGGGGTGTCTCATCCTCCATCTAAGGAGAGAATTACATTCCTTGTGTAATGTCTCACAGTTACTCAAAAAGATCAAGGATGCTTTTCTTTAACAGGTTAATTTTGATTGCTCCTACTTCTGTCTTCCTATAGCAACCAAGTGTTTCTTTCTGATTGCCAGGTCTCTTAACCCTTTCCAGAAGCTGCCAGCTATTCCATTCCCCTCCCCCCCTCACTCCCCAGCTATCACTTAGTCAGCTTAAGTCATTCTGTAACAGAATATATGAAAATTCTTATCTTTGAGCTACCCTGATGTATCATCATACAAAAGGATCTGTCACTATGTTTGAACATCTTTATTTATTATGTTAGGATGTTATCTGCTATATGTCATATCGCTGTCCCTAGCTGTACCCTAACACACAAGGAAAAGCAGAGAGAAGCAAGCACCCAGGCTGAGTAGGAGTGAAGGAGCAAATTCTGAAAAAGAACAGTGAAGTCGACAGTGTTAACAAAAGAAGGTGTATGATATTTCACACTAGAGTAACACTTGGACTCTACCAGTTCCTCTCTCTCTTCACTGTAGGAGGATTGAGTCTATTCAGTAGTAGTAGTATTTTTAAAAGTAGTATTTAAAAAAAAAATGGTGTAATAGCCTTTAAAGTGGTTTATGAGTGATCTATGTTGCAATATTCACTGAGGCACTCAGAAACAGAACAGAAACTGAATATCCAGCAAGATTTATCACGCAATTAGACAAAGTTACTTGGGCTGTATTCCTTCTGTTCCTTATTTTCTCTTTGCTGAAGAATAAAGCATGCAGTAATGAGTGTCAGTTACAGCACTCTCACCCAGATGTGTGTGAAATGTAAACATGAATTTAATACATCTTAAAAATTTTGCGACTTTAAAAACACTACCTCACGTATTAAATTGGGATAAAAACATCTGTACAGGAAGAAGATGATCAGTTACTTTTACTGAGACTGAAGCAAAGAAAGACAAAGGTGGTACTTTCACTAAATATACTGATTACTAAAGCATTGCTGATCTGTTCTGCAAGTCAGCTCTCTCAAATCAGTATTCCAATATTTGTCAGGATTGTGGAAAACATGAGCACCCTGCAGTTGAGATTTCCAGTAAATTTCTCTCGGGCTTTGTTTTTAGGTTAGATATATTCAGGTAGTACCATACATAAAATAAAGCATGTTCTGATAACCTAATTTACACATATTCACATTTAAATTATTTCAGTATCTGTCACAACTGATGTCATTTTTTGTGAATGTGAAGGGCTGTACAGCAGACAAAAATTTTGGTTACATGGATTAAAATACCTAACATGGTCTTGGAAACTACCAGAGCTGGGCCAAACAGCAACAGTATATGCAAACACTGGGTTTGACATGACATATATCTGGTAAATATGGATGGCTGTGTGCTCCTTCCTCTTGTCAAGGGAAAATAACTGCTTTGTGGTTCAGAGACAGAGATGTGCATTGGCATAAACATCAATGCTTTTTTGAAAAGTAGGGACATAGGCAAGAAGGCACTCTCCTCCATGAGGGAAGAAAAAGGTCATTTTTCCAAGGAGATAATTCCTTTTGTGGTGACTTCTCTCTGGAAAACAGTGCTTCCCTACCTTGGTATAAGTCACATAGCAGTAATGACATGATGCTCTCCTATAATCCCCAGGACTCTTTCGTAAGAATTCATCACCACTGAAGCTGAATCTTATCCTCTGTTATGTCATTTTTCACCACCAATCTGTTCCAAACCAGAGGGCCTAAGATACTCATTATCTGTCTTGGGAAGGATGTTCAGACTCCTATCTTGTCTAATGATCCTCACCACACTTTCTCTGGGTTTGGGAAAGACTGGCCTGTACCTCTGGACCAGAACTGATCCATCAACTTTGCAGTTTTTCTTTCATTAAATCTCAGCCCACTTTTCTCATTGTAACCAGGTAAGGAAAGAAGTAGCAAGACAATTGCTTTAGACTCTAATTTAGAGAACGCTGGGTTCCAAGTCTTACTCCTTCCAAAATTTTTCAAGGATCATTGAACTAGTCATTTTATCTGTGGTCTGATACTTGACATGCAAAATGTGATGTGAAATTCAATGATATGAGGACAAATAGTTAGATGACCCTGACTTCACAATCATATCGGTTATGATCAGGTTGGCTAACTTCTAGGCTAACATTTAAATTGTACCTTGGTTCACCCCATGTGTCAGTTTTGGTGCAAACCTTGTTTATGTACTTGTAAACTATCAATGCCAAGAAATAACTGCATTGTTGGGCACAGGAGTCTGCCTAATTTTCTATTTATAAGCAAGCTGTTTTCCCATAGAACTTCCGACTACAGCCCATACAGTCTGAATTCATGCCTTGTGGCGGATACAGATTATGGGAAGAAACTAATATAATTAAAAAATTTTGAGTCTGAGTTTCCTCCCATCCTGGAAAACTTCAGAGGTTCTTCTGATGAGCCCTTGTCTTCTCCTTCATCTCCAGGATAGTGTAACTAGTCACACACGGCCTAATGACTCAATAGGAAACCATCAACATTTTTACACTGAATTTTAACACCAGGTCAAAAGAAGTATCCCATAATGCTGCTATAACTTTTCTGGAACAAGCAGAAAGCATATGTAACACTTGGCAATGAGCTACCTCCTCTTCTGTCATCCCTCTGTTCTTTGACACATGGAGATTTGTGCAAATAGGGGCAGGCAGAACATTTTTTAAAAATACAGCTCCATCCATATTCAACTGGAAGTCACATTTTTCTGCATACTGGATTTTTGGGTTTATTTTATTTTGCCAGTGCTCTGTTAGATGTAGTTCTGATTATAACCTGACCACCGAGCTCCCCAAACTGAACTTTCGCACTGATTAAAAGTAAAGGCAGTGTGTTTATGAAAGTCAGCAAATCTGTGAGTCAAAAGAAGACACCTTACCAAAGGGTCAGAATTTGATATAAGGAAGAAAACGTCCAAAAGCGTGGAAGAAATGCTGCTCCTTGGGTAAAAAGATTCTGTTGCTGAGAAAAATCAAACATTAATAATTCATTTCTTTACAGACTTTCTAGTCTTGACTCTAAGGAGGTAAAATAGTTTGAAAGCCCCACAAAGGTGGGAAAAAATTATATATTTCCTGCCTCTAGCACATTTTAAACCAATTGACCTCAGTACGGTGGGAAGGCCTCTAACCTCATGGCAGAAAACAACTTTGAATGCCCAGTGCAAAATTTAATATCTATGAGCTGGGAAAGAAAGAAAAGAAAGAAAGAGAGAAAGAAAGAGAGAGAGAGAGAGAACGAGAGAAAAAGAGAGAAAGAGAGAAAGAAAGAAAAAGAAAGAAAGAAAGAAAGAAAGAAAGAAAGAAAGAAGAAAAAGCTACCAAATCGATGCCTCATTTCATATATCTCAATTTATAACAGCATCTTGGACTAAGGGAGAGAGGAGAGAGAAGTTAACTCAGACAAATTTTAAACTTTTCAACACGGATCTGGGTTCTAGTTCAAGCTATTTTCCTACTGTGTTAGTTGTCAGACAAAAGCTATTGTACATGATGGAATATTTTACCATTGTTTTCTAATGCACTATTCCTCATTCAGATTTGGAAAGACAAGGAGACACTGAAGGGGTGCATTTGTTGGAAGAGATTTCCCTTATATATTGTTTAGTTATAGCTCATACTAGTAACACATTGCATATTCTTCACTATTAGGCAGATGATTATACAGCCACTGTCTTCATTGTCATTTTTGTATCCCTTGAACAAAGCAGATTATTCAAGGCTAAAGCAGAAGTGTTTAAGAAGGTTTCTTTCTTGACAGGGTATTCAGATAGCTTTTTTGGGGTGGTTAACTATTGAGGTAGAAGTGATGCAGCTGAAATATTAGCACTCATTCTCTTATGCTAGCTATTAATGTTGCTACTGACTTATTTTTATTGAAGACTTAGTTTTTCTATACTACAGTAGTTAAAAACCTAAACACCTGACTTGAAGTCTGGAGTCATATACCAGCCAATAATATTTTGCATTTTTGTAGAGTGAGATTTTGCATAGCCCTGTATGTTGAACAATCACCTGCCTTTATCATAGTCTTTATTCCATGTGTTTCACTGTGTGGCACTCCATACTTTAGCATTTTAACATTTCAAAAACATTAATGTATCTTCATAAGCTTTGCTAAATTTCATTAGAAGTAAAATGTATTAGAGGTAGACTGACAGATCACGGAGAAATCAAGTGATAGTCTGAAGTCACATCCAACTCCACTCCTTAGAAAATAAAATTATCATCAATTAGATACATCTCCATAGTCTTCCTGTAGTCAAATAGACCAAGCAAATTACAAAATATGGAACTCCTCATCAAGAACCCCTTGACACTGTAAGTTAGTTGATCGCTATGGATCATCTCATCACAATCCACTGTTGAAAGAACAATAGGTGAAGTGCCTGTCTTATCTTTAAAGATCAAACCTTATATATATATATATTTTTTTTAGAACACCGACATTTACTTTAGATTCAGTCCATAAACTTCAGCAAAGGCTAATATTTACACTTTTTTTTTTGTTTTTATTTTGTCTTTCTGAAAGCACTACTAGCACCAAAGAGACAAAAATGCCACCACAGTAAAAAAGTAATAAATCTTTTGAAAACATGTGGAAGTAATTTCTGACAGTATATCCTCACCATACGTATACCTGCAAATTTAACCCACAGAAGCTGTATTATATCACCGTCTTATCAGAAACAGAAAAAGACACCACCAGTTTTCAAACTGCAGTAGTTTCCTGCTACAGACATCTGCAATTCAGATTTGTTCTGGAAAGAAAATTAAGAAAAAATAAAAATAAAAATAAAATAAAAGCAATCTAGTAGGAAAGCTTACAAAATCTTGCTGAGGAAGCAGCCTATGCTATTCAGAGTCCAAATAAAACACATTGGTTTAGTATAGAACACGCAGTGAAGCAAAATACACGGTCCCCTCTTCTATTTCTTTATAGTACGTAATTTTTGTCGTCAACATAGTAATCCTTTTGTCCATTAGCTTAATAATAGCATCAAATTATTTTAATACCTGCCCAAATGTGTTGCCATGCAGTGGTTTACTGAAAAAATAGCAAAACTAGAAAGCCCATTCCAGTATAACCATTTACAAAATGAACACTGTAAATTTTAAAACAAGCTTTTCTTAGGTAGAGATGCACAAATCTGCTCTTAAGAAGAAACAAATCATAATCAACATAGGTGGTTTCAAGAGCAAAGCTGTTCAAGAAGAATGGAAATGAGCACAGGTGTATATATATTTACATTTACAGACTTGGGTTGATTGATGACTTGAACTACCATTTGAACCAGGTAAAACACAGAGCTTTCTGCTGTTTCATCTTGAGTTGCTTCAAGCAAATCACAAAAGGATGAACCTCTATCACTGAGCTTCACAACTTACTCCTAAACTAGTTTTAACTGTCTATGGTTTCTACTACTCTTATACCAAGCACATCCTAGAGAAGTCTTCTGCCTTCCCTAAATAAGTTCTTCTCTTAGTGGAGTGTCCTTGCTACTGGCTCTCTCATTCATCAGGTACAATTTTATTAAATGAAGTTTTGGGGTATGCCAGTATTTCCCCCTGGAACTATAAAATATCAAAGCGTCTATGCAAGATGTGGTCCCAGCTACTGAACTCCTGCTTCCCACTTTCCCACCCCATCAGCTGGAGGTGCCATCATTCACCTTTCAGTAATTCCTGCAAGGCATTTGTGCTAGCTCAAAAGTTTAAGTACTTCTGACAAAAATTGCTTTGGTAACGCAAATACAAACTGAACCAGGTGAACATCCTCTGCAATCCTCTACGAGGCGTATGTATTTCTATTTAATTTTTAAGTGTTTAAACATGGCAGAAAACTTGCTCCTTATAAAACTCTATCTGCATTTTTCACTTTGATATCTAGAAAAGTTTTATCACTTGAGAAGTGCTGTAGATTCCCATTCCATGGAAGAGCTATTTGGTCTAACCCAGAGGTCCTACATTTCAATCTCTATGTAAGATCCCTTTCAGGTAAAGGTATGACTGGCTTTGCTAAAGAAAGAGAATGCAAGGGAATGCAACTTATCAAAATGCTTCCCCTCACAGGCTCAAATCAGAGGTCATTCATTACCTATCTTAGGAATGGGGAAAAAAAAAAATAATCCAGACATTGCATAGTAGGAAAATGCTACCTCTTCATACTTGGGAAAGGGTTTGGGGTTAGTTTCCTTCTGTTTTTACATAGTTGGGGTGGCATATCAAGGCCATATCACAGCTATTGAATTCACATCAAAAAGAAAAAAAAAAAAAAAAAAAGAAAATCCTGCTTTAACAGCTGCATCTGCTGGCAAGGACAAAAGATGTACTGTCGCTTCATTTTGTAAATAACATAAGTAGGAAACTGAGGAGCACGCTACAGCTGACGGGCACAACATAACAGTTGTATTAACAACCAACCACCCAACCTTGCATAAAGCCTCTTCTAGCACACTTGCCTAAGAACTGGGGCTATTCTGATCTTGGCATTAATTGGATGCTTGTTTGTAGTGTGCATTTTAATTTCAATATATGTCCATGAGACAGTGGTAAAAGACCATGCCTCAAAACAAACAAACAAACAAACAAAAAGAATTGACATGACCTATCCACAATGGATTTTAAAGGTCACTTCCCTTCCTTCTTGATTCTCATTTTGATTCTTGGACTTTCTTCTTCAGCTATCAATATAGAAGAATTCTACAGCTTCCACAGCATAATATGCCTCAATCACATGTGAAGGTTAGCCACTAAGAAGTCCATATCACCATCTTTTTTTTTAACTCACCTTTTTCTTAAACAGCACTTTAATATGGAGCTTCAAGTTACTGGAGATAAATTAATTGTAGTAGGGCAAAATGTAGAGAAGTGTATAATGTGGAAGGCAGAACTGGAAATGGACCTAGAGAAGGAGGTTAGTGAGGAAAGATACTTGCAAAACAAAAGTAAAACAACTAAATGATTTGAAGGAGCAAATGAGGAAGAAATAAGAAATTATTTCCTAAGAGACCTATTCTATAGCCAAAAACTGGAGAGTTAAAAGCTCCTCCTGACCCCAAAAAATGCTGTAAGAAAACTGAAGGTAGGACCACGAGAAAGAGAGAAGCCAAGAAAATGGCAGGGCATGAAAACATCAGAGGCTGAGTAGGAATTCTGAGACAATCATAATAAAGCATAACATGGAATAAGGGCTGTTGAACATGAATCAAGTAAAACAGTGGAAGTGTTGGAGAGAAGCAGTGCTTCAAAAATTAAGGATGAAATTGTGCTATAGAAGAAAGAATTAAGAATATGAACTGAAAAGGTTACACAATATGTTCTTTCATGTCACAAAAGGTTTTGAGGGTGACTGTGGAAGGAGATTATTATCTCAGGGGAATTTCTGGATTGTCCTTTTATGTCATTTTTTTAGTCAAATTCCCTGGCTCTGCCTGGAGAATAGGTTGAGTCAAAGGTATTCCTTCCTTTTGTCCAAGGGGGTAGCTAGTCAGCGGAGTGATTCAGTAGACAGACCCACCTCAAGAAAGATGCTTATAGATGACATTAGTGCAATGGACTAGAGAGGGCTTGGTAGGATTGCCTTAGCCTTTGCCTAGAAATAAATCAGGTTTACTTTGGATTAAATCTCAGAGTTGGGGACAAACATGCCCTTTCAGACAACCTTTCAAAACAGGGCCACTCACTTGCCCTGGATCAGCCCCCAGCCAGACTGTATTGTTTTCACCTTATCTTGGAAAAAGTTACCAGTTGGCAGCTGTCAACAGGGACTCATGATGCATCCTGCAGTGAGCATGGTGCAACCAAGGTCAGAGGGAGAACTAAAAGGGTGCTGGGAAAAGGAGGCAGCAATACAAAAAAACAAAAAATAAAAAACAAAAAACAAACAAAAAAAATAAAAACCCCAACAAATTAGTCTGAGATACAGCAGCCAGCTGCATAGGAAAGATGGGAGAAAAATAAAAGTTTTTTTAAAAAATAAAACTGGTTAAAAAAAACACTGTAAAAGTACTGTTAATTATGCATTATTGTTACCCTGGGAATAGACGGTGCTTTTTCACAACGATCATCATCATGTAATGCAACCATTGTCTTTTTAATCACATTTCTATAGAAA
>NW_010110231.1:5000-37469 GCF_000699245.1 Pterocles gutturalis | reverse complement strand
GAATTTACTACCAAATTTTCTACACGGGTAAAAATGCAGTCTTGGCTGTTCCCTTAAAGCCAAGGAGTAAGTTGTAAAGGTGCCCATGTTACAATCAGTTATGAACAACTTCAATGAGTGTCTAGTTCACACGGACCTAGGCAGCGATCTGTCTCCTGTTTTGCTTCCATCTACCTCAAAATTACAAAATAGACACTGAAAGAGAGGACCAAAAAAATTATATCCGGCTTGTCATAGAAACTCATGGAAGGAATTTCTGTTAATTGACACATATTACAGGAATCACAGAGTAAAAATTATAAATACGTAAATAATATCTTAAAAAAAAAAAAAAAAAGCTTATCAAAATGGATTTAGACTATGAGGTCATTTAGGTGATAACCAAAATACAAACTCCAAAATTTCTGAACCTTGGGAAGAGCAGATAAAATTCTGAGATGAGAAATCCATCTGTGGTTTTGATTATATTGATTTTTTTTCTTTTATTTAGAAAAAGGAAATTATTTAAGAGACAGTTTTCTGATGGGAAAAATATTTACATCACTGTTTAAAGTCTCAGACTTTTTATGTGAAAAGAAGAGAACCATGCTGTAAGTTTGTGTTTCCAAGTAAACATCTAGTTATAAAGACAACATTGAAAAGAAACTAATGAAATTTCAAGGTGTTCTAGGATGGCTGTTTTATTCTGATCAGTGGTAGATTGCACTATTGATCAAGTGTCAGACACAGAGCGATACAGTGATTGAATAAAAGTGTGTACATAATCGGAGCAGAGAACTTTGCCAGGACTAGCTTTGTTGCTTTTCCTGTAATACCAAGAGAAACCTTCTCTTTTTTCCCCTTTCCCTCTCTTTGCAATCCACACCCTCACTCTCCTGTAGAGTACAAATACATTTCCATTCACTCCCTCCCTCTTCTTCTGTTGGTGCCCCCAGACAAAATAATGCAAGGTGCCTTAGCTGGAGACACTGATGAAATATTTTCAGACCAGATATTAATCTGTTATCTCTTCAATAGGTGTGAGATGTGATGATGATGACAGAGAATCCTGCTTTGCAGGCCTTAAGTAATTTGAGACAAAGATATTTAGATCTGTCTTTGGACACTGCAAATCTGTTGTTACAGGAGGGTGAAAGCCCTTGGGAAGCCTACCTTGGAACATATTTCAAATGCCAGGGGACTTGCATGAAAATTGGGTAATGAATGAAATTCTGATTGCAGAAAAATCACTTAGGGACATGCCTGCTGTTCCATACCACCACTCTCTATGTAAACCCTAAATGCTTAATGATTTAAACTTTTGTACTGCAGATTTTAATGTATTCTCTCCCTCAAACTGCTTTTTTCCTCTTGGACAAGGAGGGTCTCAGGTGGAATACTAGTTTTGTCCACTGGAAAAACATACATAATTCATCAGCTGCTGTGATGGTTTAATACCGCACAAGACCAGGTGTGAAGGAAGTAAACTTGCTCAGCAGTATGAGAGTTATCCTAACAGAGAAGCAACAGTATGTCTGTAGCTAAGCTGTTGCCAGATCTTAAGTGATATATATTAACTTCCCAAGAAAAAAAGAATTCTCTGACATTCCATCTAGGATTTATTATACAGTTCTTTGTCAGGATTTTGTTTCAGTGGAGGGAATTTCTTTCCTGTCAGAGGCAGAAAGACTGGACTCTACATATCTTTTCGTAATGTTTGGTATTGTCA
The DNA here is from genome assembly GCF_000699245.1 of Pterocles gutturalis. Classification (NCBI taxonomy): domain Eukaryota; kingdom Metazoa; phylum Chordata; class Aves; order Pterocliformes; family Pteroclidae; genus Pterocles; species Pterocles gutturalis. The sequence goes on along the minus strand of NW_010110231.1, from coordinate 35,761 downwards.
TACTACAATGGACAACATAGCTTAAACCAGAGCTTCAAGATCCGTCTGGGCCTTCTTCTCCTTTGTCTTTTTTCAAGGGTTTTTACAATCTAGATATTGACGGTTCCATTACCATTCCTGTCCTGAATGTGTGGGTTCATATGGCTGTACATCATCCACCTCAGCGCTGGCCCTGCAGAGCTTCCCATCCACACAGAGCTGAGCCATCTCAGTTAGGCTGTGTGACACCTCATCACATTTTCAGATTCAGACTGCTCAGAAGACAAAATATGCTCCTGTTTTGCCCTATTACTCTATCATTTCTTGATTAGAGGGGTTGAGATAGAGAAGTGCAGGGGAAAAAAAAAAAAAAAAAAGCAAAATCAGAAATTTCATCTACTCAGAAGAAATACGTGAAGAACAAAAATTTGCAGAAGGAAAATGGGACATTTTTCCATACTAGCAAAAGGCATGGCACCCAGCTGGGGCAGGTACAGCATCACAGCTCTTACTGATCACTATTAGGTAATAATCTGTTTCCTAAACTAAACCATTAACAATTGAAGGTTTGGTTAAGAATTCACTGTTTCTTGCTACATTTTCCTGTATGAAGGAAAAGACATTTTATCAGAAGAAACCTATCCTTGTTTTTCAGGCAGTTCTAGCTTTCATATTCAAATGCATAATGGAGACTTATTTTCAAAATAAACCAATGTTTTCTTTGAAGCCTGTATCACTGACCAGTCACAGAAAAACTTTATTTGTTTTGGTGAATAAGTATATGATCTCTGTTTTACAGACTGAAAAACAGAGTATAAAATTGAAGCCATCTGCTTCAGAGAATGACAGGAATGTTGGCTGGAGAGCAATACCTGTTGCCCAAATCTGCTGCTAAATTGCTAGTCCACAGCCATTTACAATGTATGCCAGCAGTTATATTCTTCAGAATATATCTCTTCTTCCACCACCCAAAGTAAAAGACTTGTGATCTTTTCAGTGGCACACTAACACTCAAAATTCTAGAAATACCTGTGACAAAAGCAAAATTTTTGATTTCTATAATTCAAGGGATATAAATACAACTAATATGATTAAACTAGACTGAGACTTTAACAAAGGCTGTTCCATCAAGATAATTATGGTTCCTACATCTTGTATTTCTTGTATTTGCTAGAGACACAGGAACAGAAACTGTAGATTTGTTTATGTCATCACTAAAAGATGAATTAAGGTGACTCATTAAAAAAAAAAAAAAAAAACAGATGGGCATTTATCTGAACTTCTAAAAAGATCAGATTCATTGGATTATCACTCACTGTGTGTTCACTTTGTGGATATACGAGCAAGTGAATTCCCATGGCAAGAACGATCACCCAAAAAACAAGATTTAAATACAAATTGAGGTAGTTAAGAAAAGTGAGTATCCGGAGTATTAAGTGCCAGTACTTACAGCTGACAGACAACTATAATCTAACTTTAGCACAACTACAATCAGTGAATCTGAATTTTTCTTCTACATTATTTTTTCCATTTGATTGCATGACAAGTATTAATTTTCATGTCTGTACCAGAACAGCACAGAATTGGCCCCATACTTCAGTGTAATCCTATTTTGTTTGATTTTTGTTATTGCATATATAAATTGTAGGAGAAAGTTACCATATGTTTTCCCGCGGTACAACCGCTAAGTATTTCTAAATACAACATATTTACCCTCCCAGGAAGCCAAATATGGCAGGAACTGTAGAGAAGAAAACAATGGATTGTGAACCTCTGCAAATGTGGCAAAAATTGCAATGTTGCTGCTGCTGGTGTCTCCTAATCTGAATGGATATAGGGGCTTTTGTTCTAAACAGCAGCTTCAGTACCTCTACATCCAGCTGAAATTAATTTTACTATGCATTTGATTTTGGTTATGGCCACGGACTTTGCCCAGGAACGTCCACACAAACAATTTGTTTCTTACACTAGTGCTCAGAAATACCTAGCAGTGTGTGAAAATGGCAAATATAAATGCAATTTCTATATTGTTATTCTAATATAATAACTTCTATTTAACTTTCACAAAAGTCATCTACTTCCACTGTGATTCTTTAGCAGAAGCTAGTTGTGTAACTTAATTGGGGATATGAGTGGTTCCACTAATTTTTTTTCCAAGATAGGGCAATGGGTAAACAAACATTTAAATATAATTAAATATTATATATACATTCATACATTATCCCAGAAAACAAAACAAGAGCATTGAGAAATACATTGGGTCCAGAAAAGGTAGATGGCAACATCCAGGTATTTTTTTTTTGTGGCAAGTGTCAGAAGCATTGCACTAAAAGTGGAGGGGTTTAGTGGAGAAAAAAGAAGTAAGAAAAGGATGTATCTAAGCCTGTAAGCTTTTAATTAGGTGCATAGGGGAAGAGGTTGAATATAAATTTAAACTTTAATGTGGCCTTCTACCATGGAGTAACCAAGCTCTTTGTTCAAGGACTAGCATCTAACTTCTACTGGTGACAAGGACAGGCAAAAATCTCAACAACTCTCTACAATTAGTGTTTTCACCGTAGATATGAGTATCACCAGTTCCAAGGGAGAGACTCCATGTGTCACACACTGTTTAGTGAACTGATACCAAGAACCTATTTCACACTGTCAGCACTTTGCCATATAACCTTCAGGTTTACATGCCTCAGTTTCCCCATCTTTGAAATACCTCCAATATTTATTGTATTAGAGTAATAACATGAGGCTACTGTCATGGTAATAAGTGTCTTAGAGATCCCTGACTTGGCATGTAAGTGTATATTTACAAATGAAGATGTATCCTATTGTTATGAATATTGTGTATTACAGACTGCTTGCATTATCAATTTAATGTAGACGAAGATTCAATCAAAGCTGTTTAAGACCTTGGAAAAGACGTTACTCTGTGTACATTCTGATAGGCTAAGTGTTGATTCAGCCTACACACATGCACAAATAATATCTAGAGTCATTAGGGTCTAGCTTTTTTAAAAAGCAGTTTTCAAACTTTCAAAAATCCTTTCTATGTGTGATCTGTGAGTTGCCTTCTACATTCGAAGCTGATAAAATGCAGGAATGTTCACATTCATGAGACAATAGCTTTGACTGAATGCTGTAAAATGAAATAGTCTCTTTCAGTTTTTCCTTTCAAAAGGAAAATTGCATAAATAATACATTTGGGCCTTGCAATACAAAACAAGCACAATAGCTACTTTACAGCTTTCATCAAAATGAAGGCCATCTTTTTCATTTATATTATGAAACTAGTAATACAATATCATCATCTCCGATTGGCTGAAATCATCTAGACGGTGAGCTCTCCTTTCCAGATAATGCCACTTGGTCCTTATGTCAATGGAATGTGTAATGGTGGGACATATAAGACAAATTTTTTGTCATTGGTTAGCATTGAAGCTTAAAAAAAAGTAATAAGGGAGATTTATTGAGGAATAAGCAATGCTTTCCAGTGGAAAAGAGTGAGACCAGTATCTGAAATGTTTCTCTGTTCCTTGTCGATGTTTTGCTTTTATATATGTGCTCCTTTGCATTCTTAATATGTTCTGTTTCAAAGAGGGAAAAGTATACAATGATAGAAAGGGTAGCTTAATCTCAGAAGGACCCTATGATAAAAGGTATATCTTTAATTTCCTGTTTTAATCTATCTGATTTCACTCCCTCAGACAGAAAAACCCAAAAACCATTTAGGAGGTATCACAAAAGGGTAGGTGGCAGTGCTGGAGGTGTGCTGTTGTGCTCCATTCTTACCGCCATCCTGAGGGCTATTTTGTCTGCTCCCCGCTCTGAGCTGAAGCTCCTTTGACAGCTGTCCTTGTGTTCTCCATGCACTCTGTTTCTTGCTTTTGCGTCTGTTGTCCTCAATCTTGGACTAAAACTGAAACTTAACCAAATATGGAGTATGACTAATCACACAAATCTATTCACAGTTGTCCTCAGGGAACTCGCAAGCCCTCGTGGCTACAGATATTTTGCATTTCCCTACTTCTTTCCTGTATCATGAGATAATATGACAACACGTCTGGGTAGAGAATAATATTTTCTTTCATATGATAAATATTCTACCCTTTGTTTTCTCTCTCAATTGTAGTGGCATTATTTACTTCTCAGATGCATTCAAAAATTACACATCCTGAGCTGATTTTTTGCCCTCACAGTGACCTTTCAGGAGAGCTTATGCACCTAGAATGGAAACTGAAGCACAACTATACAAAGCTTTTAGATGCCAGCTGAGACAGACACCTGTTTGACTGCAGAGAACACGTGTATAAGAAGCAAGGAGATTGTTACAGACCTGGTAGTTGGTATTTTCTAACAAGTTTAATTCCAGTCTAGTTCTGCCCACAAAGCAGTCTTCTGGAAACAGGAGTAAACTAATTGCTAAATGTGTTGACTTTAACATGCATCAGATATAGAGAACATTTCGTGAACCTTTTCCAGACAGTTGACTACTGAAACTACACGTCTCATTGGTATGGAAGTACCAAAATCAGCTCAGAAAGGGTAATATTTTGTTCTCGGCATGGACAGTCCATCTTGATGTATGTTTGCTAGGTCTTCCTTAGTCAGACTAGTACATGCAGAGTTGCCTTTGTGAATCCCTAATAATTTTTGTCCAAGGTCTTTGACTACAGCTCATCCAGACCTTGAAGGGATTCACTGTCCTAAGAAGGACCATTGGTCTATTCAGAGAACAGCCTGATGTGCTAAGTTCAAAACAAGATCTATTTGGCCTATGTGACAAAGCAGTTCCTTGACAATGTTTCATCCTTTACTGTGCCTTAACTTTTCCCTTTGTAAAATGGAATTTGGCTGCTCTGGCAGTGTTTTGAGCATGACTTGCCATTTTTTATCCATGGCATTATGCCACTAGATATTGTTTAACTAAACCCCAGTTGTGTATGAGATGGGAGACTGTGCTACTAAACTTCCATGATTAGTGCAAACCCTACTGAGTGCTTTGTTTCTTCTGCACTTAATCACTCTCTCATTGATTTACAATTCTATTTTCTGCAAGGACAGACTTCCCTTGCTCTGTTTATTGAATTCAACAGTATGGGTTCATAATCCTTCTCCTTTCTCATTTTAACATGAGAGAGAGTGGAAGTTTGTATGAAGCTTTTCACTTTCAAGCTGGGAGTTTTCATTTTTATTGCAAAATGCAGCTGGAACAGAAACACATATCTTAACGTTATAAATTGTATTTTCACCATCAGATGAACAAACCCAAACTTTCCATGCAGGCACTAAATTCAGGCATTCTAAATCCACTTCTGGAAATTGAACATTGACACATATCTTCTGGGCAAAGCTGCAGCTACCAGATGTTATTTGAATGCCAAGGTCAACCATTAAAATATTCCCTCCTCCACATCATTGTAATATTGTACTACAAATGTCATCAGGATTGTGACATGGATTGTAAGACTACAACATTAATTTTCAGCTGGCCTGCAATTATATTTCTTTTGCTGTGGAAGTGTTAGCTCTGATTTGATACAGAATAATGCTGTGTCAGTACCTGGGCGGGAAACTTGCAGAGAAAAGACCTCAAGTACTGGAATTCACCAGGAAACCTAGTCCCTTGAAAAAAATCATCTGGGCCCAGATCAAATACTGACATGTGCCTGCTGAAGTATAAAACTAAAGTGTTCACGATCAAATAGTCTGTGGCCCATTTCACAAAAGGTACATACAGCACATTTCTGGCTCTGTAGGTATATCTGCTGTATCTCACTGGACACAGTGTTGCTCACCCTTCTTGCATCAATCTCTCATCCTGCTGCTTACCTTGCAGCCATTCCCTGCTTCCTTCTCTCTTGCCTTTGTGCCATAGGGTTTACTGGTGAGTTAGTTAGCCGAAGTGCTCGCTGAGCATTTTCTGGGAATTCACCTGGCTAAGTTTTTCTTCATTCCAGTTCAGAATGCAACAGTAAAAAAAAAAAAAAAAAGCAAACCTTCTCTACTAAGCTGAAAGTTGCCTGGCATGGTGCTGCAGCCAGCCCTGCCACCCGGTGCAGTGCAGAGGTAGTAGCAGTCCTGGTTTGCTTTGCTCTAGTTTTTCCTCTGGGCTCAGCTGTTTGCAGATCCTGTCCTGATGTGGCTGAGGCAGCAGAGACCATGGTACAAACACAGGCATTTCCCAGTGGGCTTGATGCACTCCTGCTTGCCCAAAAGCTCTTTCAAGGTTTACTCTTACCAGGAACCCTACGGTAAACTGCCGACAGATAGGGAGTTGACTGAGGGTAGTCGATGCCCTTGGGGGAGAAAAAAGAAGAGGTCTTTGAAGACTTGTTTTCAACAGTATCTAAGCACAGGAGGTTTTAATCTTGTCAGATGTGGACTTGTCCATTCTGCCTGTTGTTAAAGAAGAACCTTTTTTTTTTCCTAACCCTATACTTATGATATAGTAACACGTGATGAATACGTCTCTATCGAGGACAAGACGAGAAGAGTCCTTGATTCAAGGAGTAACCTTGAGAAGAAGTTCAGCGTGGAGGGTGGATACTTCATACCCAGTGAAAAGAAGTATTTTTGCAATCTGATGCACAAGCAGCTGTGTGAGAACCACTTCTTTCTCAAGAAGGAGGAAAAAAATAAATTTTCTTCTTCACAGAACTCATAGCAATATTACCACTCCCAGGTTTCTCACTGCTTACTCTAACTCACTGAAAAAGGAGACTGCAAGGCAATAGTAAAATATGCTTCCTACTTCTGTACCCTATGAGCTCTTTGGGGTATGGATTACATCCTGCTACTACTGCTTACTTACATACTGCTACTGCTAGTACTTACTTACTCACCACCTCTTATTATCCTGAAATTACTAACAGCAATTATCAAGCTCTTCTCTAAAAATAACAAATTTGATTGTGCAACAGTTATGAGATGCGAAGACAAACATCTTAACTACTACATGCTTTTTCTTCCCATGCCTCAGCATCATCCTTTCCTAAAGGAAAGGGCAGAGCTCAGGGGGTGGCGGGGAAATATGTTACAAAAGAGAAGCTACACCGAGATAAAATCTTAGTGTTAGCCTATGAAAATCCTGGTGAGTAGGTATTAATAACATGCAGTTAGCTCACAGAGAAGACATATTGTGTTTTAGCAGAACAAAACTGAATGCATGTAGAAAAACAGTGCATACTGAAAAGCACAATAAATTGTAACATGAACCCTACAGCTTTTAAACAAGCCTGTAACATAATAAATCTTTTGTTACTCCTTGTATCATATTTTTTTCAAATTTTCTGTTGTTTCATACATTCAAACATACTATCTAAACAGTACATTTATACTGCGGTACTTTAGCATGCAAGTTCCTAACAAGTGAGGCCCAGGCACAACCCAGGTTCAAAGGACAAGCCAATAGATTGTGCCAGATCTCTGCTTGTAGGAACATCTCAGGAAGAGCCATAATGCACTGGAGGGGCAAGGAGAAAGTAACCCTAACCCTAGGGTTAGGAAAAAGGGAGAGAAGGAGTTGGCAGCGACTCCAGAGAGCAGGCAATGATTCCTGGAGGCACCTGGGTAGTGGTTAGGTGGCCAAGAGGTGATGCAGCAGCAGTTGTTCAGGGAGAAGTCAAAAGGTGAGAAGGATGCAAGGGGAGTGAGACTTGACATCAAAAGGTGGAAGCCACTGACCTAACACAGGATTGTCTTTCAGAAGTTATTTCACAGTCTCTTTAGTGGATTTATTATCCACAGCTTTCTTCAGGTTTTTAGCTCCAAATATTCAAGATTCTTGTTTAACAACAGGCAGAACAGACAAGTCCACATCTAAAAAGATTAAAACCTCTTGTCCTTAGAGACTGCTGAAAGCAAGCCTTCAAAGAACAAAATCTGTTGCTTCTACTAAAAGTAATAAGTATGGAAGGCATTACGCTTTCCCCTTAAGCTCAATTCATTCATTCATTCAGCTTAGACATTGCTCTCTCCAATTGGTAAAGAAATTTAAATACTTTATATAGATAGCCTCATGAATAGCCTCAATTGTTTCCCTCTCTGCTCTCCATCTTAGCCCATCTGGTAGACCTGGGAGGCCGAATTGTTATGGAAGACTCCCCACCTAAGTAGAGCTCCATCCACTTTTACTACAAAAGGTGCAGACACCAAAGCCCTAATGGCAACAGGTACATCTCAGAGCCCACAGAGGGAGAGGGAGTGCATCCAGTCCTTCCAAACCTGTCACCTTCTGCCAGCTTCTGCCACAGTCCCGGTGCTTTAGTTTGCTCAGCTCCTCAAAGATGAGACAGGATAACCCTGTTGACAAATGTCTCCAATGCAGACATCATACATTGCTTCACAAAGAGCTGTTGGGGGTGTCCAGTAAGTGCCTACACCTATTTTTGAAAATCTATGGGTTCTTCAACCTAATATATTTGATCTCATAGCCTCTGTGAATTTAGAGATGCACAGAATATTCTGACTGAATTTTGTACCTCCTCATCTCCACTCTAACTTCCTATAAAGTAAGTGGCTTTTGACTATAAACCCATTTTCAGCTTGTGTATTTTCTATCATATATTTTTATACCTAAAACATACATTATAATAAAATTGCACATTCTAGACAGAGAGATGATTATTCTGATGCTGAAGTTCACATCACATAAATCTGGGTGCACAGGCAATCTCTAGAGCCAGTACCCAGAGATTTTTTTAGGAATGTAAACCTGGTGCTCACCGTTTGGTAGATCCTCCAGGGCTCCTTGACTCTGGGGGCTGTCCAGGAAGAATAGTCATTCAGAAAAATTCAGAACAGCAAAAGCATCCCCTGGCAATGAATTAGTTGTTGAAACTCTGATATCAAACCTCATCCACATCGTTTTGCAAACCAACAGTAACCCATGGACTACCTATACAAGCTTCACCTAGGTTGCCATAGCTTCACCTTCACCCCTATTTTCTTCTAAATGTGTAGGTCAGAAACAAAAAATGAGAGACAGATAAAGACACAGGTAAACAGTTGCTATTGTGAGCTATGTGAAACTGAATTGGGATAAATTTCTTGGGGACTGTATGTGTCGTTAGCGCGCGAGCAATAATGTGAAGCTTTTTTATTTTTGGCCTTTGCTCTCATTATCTCCCAGACTCTTTGGAGATGTCCATCACCATGTCAAAGTTAAAACCCTCTCCCATTCAAGCAAATTCCCACAATGAATGTGTGCCATCATAACATGTCAAGCAGAAGGGCATGAAAAAAAAGTGGGGAGGTGCTCATAAGCCTAAGATTTTGGAAAAAAAGATAGGAGGCATTTACTACTGGAAAGGGATGTTATATCTCTCTGTTCCCCCAGTTATCTTATTTTAAGTAAGAAGGAACAGCTCTCCACTTATTCCAAACTAATTCTGGAAATACATTGATATTCTCAGTTTACCTTCCTGCCTTTGCTGTGGGCGGCTGAAAATGGTTCACTGACACTTTCAGGTGAAGGTCTGTAGCCGTTTGGCTTTAATGCTTTTACATAAAACCCACCTCATTTTCTGTGTGGAGCTCAATACATCAGCCATCTCCAGCCACGGCTCACAGAAAAGATTGGAGAGCAGTTTGTACGTCAAAAGTCAAGTATGAAAAAAATTAACAAGTAAGAAATTAAATCATTAAAACTCATCAGTATTTTGCCCAAAATATTTCATCATAATATTTCACTCTATCTTGGAGCCCTAGACGGCAATGTGCATTGCACAAGATGATAAATTATATTATCTTCATTTTACAGATGGGAAACTGAGGCATAGGAAAGCAAATAGACTTTCTCAATGAATTGATAATATAAAACTTATTTTCTGACTCTCAGTCTGGCAGTCTATTCAATAGACTATCCTGTCTTTAATTCCTATCTGAAAAGGGTGAAAGAAATAAATGTGCTGTTATGTTAGCTTTTGCAAATCCATTTTCCCTTAGCACCAAGACAAAACAAGCAAGAGTCAAATGCTTAAAATAGTTAAAAATATTAAAGCACACAAGAAGACTATTTAGCTGCATTTACAGCTGACAGGAGACTCTGGCATCCTATTTTTATTTTATTTTTTTTTTTTTATAGCTAAAGATTTCATTGTAGTACCTGGAAATCATGGTAGTTTGCCGACAAGCTTGCAGCTTCAAGTACTCATTTCCAAGCCAACAGTATTTGAAAACAATGTTTGGCACTGAAAATAAGCAGAGATATAAGAAAAATATTAAAATCGCTATGGGAGTGACAGGAAAAAATGGAGTGAGACAGATTCCTCCAGCCTGATCTTTTATGATTCTTTTCTAGTTATTGAGTATATAAATTTCAATCCCCTAGTACAGCTGAGGGGGGAGAAAAATACATGATTATCATATCACTCAAAGCTGCACAACTTTAAAATCAGCTCCAATATAAATTCACTCTCTATAAAACGACTTTTAATATTCTTTTCCTTAACATAAGTATTAAATTTTGTATTATTAAAAATTTATTTACTCTCTTTTCCTTAATTTAGATTTTTATTTTCTATTATTGCCATTCCCATCTGATCTCAACAAAATCTCTCTGTACATTATGGCAAGAGTGTACCACTAGCTGTGACACATGGCTGGGCTTTGAAAGCTAAGCCTTAAAGCAAATTAAAAGTGACCACTCCAACCTGACAGCTCAGACAACATACCGCTGTTTCACAAAGGAGGAGAGGGGAGAAGGCAAGGGAGGCAGGAATCCTTTTCTTGGGTTAGGTAATGTGCCAAAGAGCTATATGTCTACAGCAAGATCCTCTTATCTAATTTACGTTGCGACCCATCACAATTTTGTCATATTAATTCACCTGTCTTCGATGATTTGCTACTTACTTGAGAAGCTGCAGGTATAACCCTGTATTTTAATAACTCACCAGGTCTGGCTGTGTCTCAAGAAAAGTAAATAAAACAAAATAAAATAAAGTGAAATTCATCCCAAATTGTGTTCACTCAGGACATCACATCTGAATACTCTTTTCTCCAATATAAAGTAGCTCAGACTGTGCCTGCACCAATTAAAAAAAAGAAAAAAAAAAAAAGAAAAAAGAAAGAAAAAAAACCACAAAAAACAACAACTTAAAACCTGATATGACTTATGATCAAATATAGGAGATAAAGTGTTGGCAGCAACATAGCCATAACCACCAGTGAGCATAGCACTATCCTTTAAAATTCATGTGCTAGATACTTTGTGAAATGACTTGGATTTTGTTAGTAACTGTGTTTTTTCCAGTTGTTCACCTCCCTAAAAATAGATTTAATTTTTTTATTTTTATGTATTTACAGAAATGTAAATACACAGGAAAGTGGGAGGCGAGTTTTTTCATCCTGTATCATACACCTATACAAAACACTGTAAATGCTTGCAATAGAGAAACACAAGGAAGCCAAGCATCATGATTTTGGCACAGTACAGACACATATATTAAGCCATACAGTAATGCCTGCCTTCTCAGCAAGTTGATGCCAAAGCTGAATCTTAGAAAAACAAACTGGAAGTGACTCCCCCCGCAGCCCCCATCCCATTTCATCAGGACACGTTGCATGCCCTCAACTCCACAGCACACTTCTGGCTTTTCAAAGTTAACAACCCAAAAGGTCACTTACAGTAGATATGATTATAACAGTGTGGCAAAATGGAAACGTTTTGCTGACAGTCCATTTTCACAGCAAAGAGCGGATGGAAGCCATCAGCTTTCCCTGGCAAAGCCCCATTGCTGTAAAAACTGCTTTCCTGATGGCCTTTTTCGCCTTCCCTGTCCCTCTGCACCTTTGGCTTTTTGGAACCACAGCTCTAGAGCAAAATGGGCCGTAAGTTCTCATGGCCCAAAGAAAACTATGTGAATAACTGTATTTTACAGCATGCCATCAGTCCCTAGAAATGGAGAAATAATGGCCTTTGAAATTTACCTCAAGTGAAACGTTTCACTCAAACTTTTTGTGCACATTTTTCAGTGAAATTTAAGGGAACATAAGAAGTGATTCATTATTTTAATCTAAGAGTTCATTCAAAAGGTGTCTATATGAGATGTTTTAATTTTAGTGAGCTTCCTGCTCTCTATGCCCTACATACACTCACGCTGGCACATTATAACACCTATTGCAAAGTATACATATTACATAAAAATGTAAGAAAGGCCATATCGATCTGGTCCAGTATCTCATGTCTGCCAGTAGTCTGTCAAGCAGAGAAAACTGTGATATTTCCTATATATAGTGACCCAGCTCCCATGTTCCACATGCATGGTGTCTCCACAGTTCATAGATGGTGTGGACTTTCTTTCCATGAATTGGTCTGATTGATTTTTTGAATCATAGAATCATAGGGTTTGGGTTGGAAAGGACCTTAAAGATCATCAAGTTCCAGCCCCCCTGCCATGGGCAGGGACACCCTCCAGTAGATCAGGTTGAATGCATGAAAGCTTTTGCTGTCTACAACATACTGCAGTAATTTTTATCAACCTTTTTCAGCTGTGAAAGTTTTGGCTGTAAAACTTCACCCAGATGCCTGTTCCAGAGTCCATCAGTCTTACCTGAATGGACCAGCATGGCTGCCTTCTATTCCCTTTCGAATCTTACCATGAAATATTTAAACATGCTCAACAGAAAAGTCAAATTCTGAAATCCTAAAGTCCTCCTCTAAATGGAATAATTTTTCCTGCACACCAGGAAAAAGGTCTTCATTAAAAAGAGCCAACAATGCCTCTGCTAGAACAGCAGCTCACTCAAGTCCCAATAAAGACCACCAAGAAAAGCCCAATTTGAAGTCAATGGCCCCATTTCACCTTAAAATAAGCAGATTTTGGCTTATCATCTCTATGTACAAATAATATCAGATTTCCATGGAGTCTTTATAGAAGATATATTTAAAGTCCTCTAAACTGCATGAAAAACTCAAGGATTATTTTTAAGAGCTATGCTCTTTTTCTTTCACTGATCACTGTTAAAGCAAATTATAAAGGCTGAACCATTCTTGCCAGTTTTATTGTCTGTATATATTTTAAATAAAACTTTTATTCTATTTGAAAACACTTTGATGTTACTTTTTGTGTATCTTTTTTTCCTCTGTAAGAGTTTTAGAAGAAATTAGTTTGGCAAACACTTGCATGAACGGGCAATATAAACATTGCTTTACTGGGTCAGGGATGTTCCTGAAAAAGGCGCAAAAGACCAGTTCCCCTCCAGACCTTGAAATGTGGTTGAAATAACCCCATAAACTAAAATAAAATAACCACATAACTAAAAATAAAATAATAGTCCAAGTGTTTAATAGTCCAAGTGTTTCTATGCATCCAATCCAACAGAAGATACTTTTCTTTCATGGTAGTTGTTTTTTTTAGACTAATAAAATGCACAGGCCCTTTTGAGGTAAATATATACAATTTTAGGTATCACACAGCTAGATAACAACCTTCTTCCATTGTTCAAAAGTACTCAGGTTATTCAGGCTATACTGTATGTTCCTTATATTCGACAATTAATAGATGATCTAGTCTAACCTCCTTTCAGTGTAAACAGTTTCACTATTGCTTTTGTGCAGTGGCCACACTGTACCTGTAACATTAAATGTAAGGCAATAAGTGGCTGGCTAGAAATTCCTTAGTTCCTAGCACAGTTTTGTAGCACAACAATGAAATTACAACTTTAACTACTGGCCAGTGAAGTACTTCTAGGATCGTACCAGCAACGGTAATGATTACGCTAGCTTCATCCACAACTACCATTCACAGATAGAGCACTACGGTGTATAGCACTAATACAAGTGCAAATGGGTTTTAAGAGACCTGGCTCCTACCTTCATCTCTGCCACTGAGCTGTGCCATGAGCTCGGACAAATCACTTAGTCTCTAAGCTTCTCGTCTCCCTCTTGTAAAAGCATAGTTAGGTGGGGTGTCTTGAGTTGTGGTCAAATGTCATAAATTAGATTAAATAATACAAGAAATAATATTCCAATGACAGTGTTTTCCCTAGCTTGAGACTGGGGGAGAATTCAAGCCTAAGCAAACTGTCTAATGAGGGGGCTGTAGGGAAGACAGTGCCATTGTGTTGAAACACGGTGTGGGTGCAGTTACCCTAAAATACCCTTGAAGAGGTCCAAGCCAAGTTCTCTAGGAAGCAACCATATATTGAGCTAGTGGATTTGAGACCAGAAGGAGCACAAGTTGAGTGTGCTGGATGGGATATGTAAATGGAAGGGATTAAGACAGAAAGGACATTGGCTAAAACTGCTGTGAAATTTCTGCATCCCCCACACACATACACAAAAAAATGATGGATGCAGTCAGCTGCTGGATGACACAATCATCACCAGGAGCCAAAAGACAAGACATTGTACACATCACAACACGTACATGTCAAAAACATGTAACTGAACATTCTAGCTGTGCTTACAGTATCTGTAACTCCTCTTGTTTGCATAAATATTTTGTTTTCTTGTCCTTTATTTTGTGTGTTAACTGAACAACTGTGCAATATGGCTTGTATCTCATTCTCCACATCTGCTCGGTTCTTCCATCTTGTTTGCTCTGTTCCCTTCACTTTACTTTTAAACACAAAGCCAGAGAATCACTCTTAGTCACAGTAAGAGACAAAACACAAGGAAGAACAGGAAACTCAGTTCAAATTATTTTGCTAGAAGTAGGTGTAGAGTATCCCTGCTCCCAACCCACAAGCTCACCAGCACTGGCCGGTATCTATTTGCAGAAGTACTTCTCTGCTGGTCTGGAAGCTCGACCCCAGCTGAGACTTTTTCAGGTTGATGTACAGTGGAGCTGCAACTTTTCTTAATTATACTCTCCCAGTTTAAAGACAATTATCAGCACTGCCCCCACACATGCACACATTTCCCTTAGACAGGTGTTCCAGTAGGTCCCTGGTGTGACCCTCCCACCACACACTGAACTCCCACCACTTCTCCTTGTGGCTCAGTGACATGCGGGCAGAGCTCAACAGCATGGAATACCCTCTCCTGGCATCTTCTCCCAGCCCTTGGGAGACTCGGGATGCTGGGGAGCAGCAAAGGGCATCCTGAAGTTCAGCTTTCAGGAGCATCTGTCTCCAGCTTTCAGGGATGAATGAGACTGTCCTGAGGTACGTGTAAATGGAAGCACTTATACTCGACAAATTAAAAAATTACAATATAATAGCAAAAAAAGGTTGAGTTCAGGAATTTAAAAAAGAAGTACAGTATGATATTAAATATTGCATTCTCTTGCCAGTGTAGGGTATGATAGGAGATGAATTTTTAAAGTTCAGTCTATCTATCTATCTATAGCAACTATCTCAGCATTTACACCGTGGTCATCACTGTTTTATCTAAGGAGCTATCAGAGCAGTTGTGAAGCTGGGAGTTAAAAGAAAAGACCTCTTTTTATCTCAAAGGTCATGTGGATGCTATAAAAATACAGATATGCAGTTCTAGAAAATCTCCAGGTTAAAAAGTACATCTATTAAAACAAACAACAAAAAAAAGCAGATTCATGTTTCCTGCGATACAGGCTTGCTCCAACCTTACTGCAGGGACACAGCTGAGCTGTGCTTGAGAATATTGGTCCTGTTAGCTGTGAGGAAACAGTGAAAGCTAAGGATGTGTCAGGCAACATTCAGAACACACCTTTATTAATTTTGGTAACTGCTCTTCGTGATGTTGTGCTGGTTTGACTTAAGATGTGCAAATAACCAAGAACAGGTTATTGTGGAAATCTGATCCATCCCTTGTCCTTAATAGGACACTCAAACAGAGAAAAGCAGGCAGCGGCAGTTCCCCATCCTGTGACAAGAAAGACCAGGCTCACCTTAACCTCACCCACACTCTCGTTCCAGCAATAGGTTGCTGCAGGTGACTTGCGCCAGCCTTGCACAATTGCAGTCAAACTCGCACTGTTTGTAAAAAACATGGAAAGGATGCTCATATCTTCTCCCTTGTTTCATGAAGCTGGTCAAATGTGGAAGGGAAAAGTAAGGAAAAGGCAAGAGATGATTTTTTTTTTAATACAAATATTACCCTCATCTTTTACAATCTTTAGCAAACAGGCTTGACACTCAATCACCCAGTTAGGTAAATGGGACGTTTTGCTCAACTTATGGCTGTATAATCAGGCATAGGGAAGAAAAAAAGTGACAATTCAAATGGAGAAGATATGAAGTAAATTCTCTTCCCTCTGTTAAAAGGCTCAGAGCTCCCTAAAAGAGGCATTCTGAAAAAGCTTAATTTAATCTGCCCCAATTATTAAAAAAATCTGTATAGAAATTCACCTGAAAAAGATACTTTATGAACAGAAAGGAGCCCAATTTTCAGAAATGCTAAGCCCCCATACTCCCACTGATTTCCTCTGGATCTGTGGATGCTCATCTTTTCTGAAAAATCAAGCATGGCATGGGAAAATAAAATGTCCACAAAAAAAAATAAAATGGAGAAGTGCTTGTGTTATGACATTAAATTCTAGGTCTAAAGTTGTGCTGGGAATAGTTATTTACACTGCTGGTAAATTTCATATCGGAAATCCTAGTCCACTGAGAATACTCTCCCCAACACCCCCTCCCTCCAAAAAACCTGAAACACTGTAAACTTAAAATTCTTATGCTTTTTTCCTATGTATGAAGTTTCATTAATTGTATTCATAAATGCTTATATATATGTAGATGTACAGGTGTATGCATAGAAATCTATGGTTATATATCATGTACGAAGTGAAACTTTGTGTGCAGACATAAACCTTATACTATTGAGACATTCACGTTTATCCAAGTCCAGTTCTTTTTGGTACCCAAAGCAAAATCTCAGACCACTTATTTGAATATCAAACTACAGACTTATGTTCCCTACTTCTCAGACTCTGTTTCCCAGTTAGGTAGCTGAGTCACAGACCCAATTAATTCTCAATGATCAAGAAAACAGTATAAACTCCTAGCAGTATCACAAGATAACTAATGCATTTTGCTATAGGTTAAACATATATGATAGATTACAGTGACATAACCAACTACTGGGTTATGCAATAATACTTTAGGTAGTTGGGAAACTTTTAAAAATCCCTCCAGTTAATTAATTAAAAGTCACAGGGACTTATTTCTAAGTAACTTAAACACTTCTGAAATGTTTCCCAGCTAAATTTGTCAAAATGCATGGCATTATAAACTTCAGCCAGTTTAAATCCTGAGCTTAACCCAGGACAGGTATCTTGCTGATGTTTAAACAGCTGACTGTTTCACTGCTACCTATTTTAATTAAACTGTACACTCTGAAAATAACATTGTCACAAAACATGCTAATTGCTAACATTTGAGTTACCTCCAGAGACTGGCCATATGTTAGGAACCACTGTTTAGCAATGACTTGGTTTCATGCTGTACTTGACAGGGGCATTATGCAAATATAAAAGCCAAGTGTTCATTACTACTGAAATGGCACTAGTTCTGGACTGTTCAATACATTTAAAAATATGGATTCCATTTGCAAAAGCAGTTTAACTCCATTCCCACTGAAATCAGTGACAACAGGTCAACACTTTATGCTTTCAAAAAAAATCACATTTTGATGATCACAAAGGATTAACTTTCTAACAGGCAGTTCCCCTGTGATCCCTCATACAACCTGGATCACTAACTCCATGATTGCACTGGTACTCTCGCACTCTTATGGGGGTCCAGTCTTTAAATAACTGTTGGCCAAGGCCCTCATAAACTTCTGTTATTAAGAGTTCCTGAAATCTATCAATTTATTTGGAGGAGCATGTTAATAGACTCCTTTGCTTCTGATGTTTAGCTCCTTCACAATTCTATATTATGCAATAATTGTAGTTACAGTATATACAATGATTATATCAAAGACCCAAATAAGCATCTCCCAGTAGTGTGAAATAGATGCAAAGCCATATAATGCATTTTCTGAGGTCTGTAAAGTAACTGTAGCCATTTAATATAGTAAAGGCCCAAGTATCTACAGCACCCTGGTGGTCAACTAACACTCCCACAGGAACACCCTGAAGCATCTTCATTGTTTTCGATTAGATACCTGTATTTCATAGCAAGATCTCCAATAAAACAAGAGAGCATGTAAGAGGTCTACCAATGTCATAAGAGAGAGCTTATTGTCAATGAAACAACCTTGTTGCTTTAATGAAATTAGACCGCTCACAACACAGTGTGAACCTATGGATGATGTTTTTAATGTGGGTTGGGTTTTTTAAAAGGTTACTGTGCTTTTGAATCAGCAGAATAGTGTTTGATCTTTAACTATATCTATATCCAGTTTTGATCCACCTTTTCAAAAGGCCATCCTCTCCTGAGTCTCCTGAATACCCTCTCAAGGTGTGTTTCACAAAGTCTAAGCACTGCAGAAGTTTCAAAATTTACTCTTTAAATGGAATTACGTGCAGAATAGTCAGGCACATAGAAGAATAATTATTTGCAGAAGCAAACCAAAAGGCCTACTGCTCACCAGCACTGTTGCATCTATTCTTATTTAGTTTTAATATGACACTGAAAATAGGGACAGGACAAAATAGGGGGAATAAAAGATTTGGGGGTACACAGGAAGCAACACAGTAGAGAAAAAAGAGACAAAAAAGTCTGAAGGGACTGTATGGTATTCATTAAGAGATTAAAAAGAAAAGCTAGCAGCTGCTAGCATTCAACCCTAATATTATATTTTACCAAAGAGAGAACTAAAAGACATTAACTCATGTGTACTTTCTGATTTGTAGGTGTCATGATAAGGGCAGAAGATGAGCAAGTAAAGGATAAATCTATTTGGAAACTTTTGTTTGAACTTCCTTAGCATGTCTTTGACAGTAAAGCCGGTCCTTATAAACTCTTTCTACAAGGACTTTAGCAAGACATTTTAAGGATAAATGTTCACAAAATGTTAGCACAGAGAAAAATCAGAATTTTTAATCATGAAAATTTTTACTGAAAATTTAATTCTAAAGCTTTTAATCACCTGTCCAAGAAAATTTGCTTTTATGCCATAACCAAATAGAAAAAACTTGAAACCAAACTCACAGTCATCAGTTCACCGGTTATCCATATGCTGAAACAGAGATGTATAAAAGTTATGTGAAGCTATGAATACATTTGGAGTATGTACAAATAATAATCAGAAGAAAAAATTAAATTTAAATAATTTCTTCACTGCAGCAGAATCAGCCCTGACTATCAATAATATCTTTCTGGAAAAGACTTTTGGATGGAGTTCTATGATGATGAATTTTAATTTCATCTTCCGTGTGTAGTTTGATTTAGTTTTTAGTAATCTCAGCCTGTCTCTTAATGTTTAGAATCACAATTTCATTGCATTTTTGTGTTTGTCACCTGAAATAAATAAGTGCTTTTCTCTTTAATCACTCCTGTTTATTGAATAGTTTCTTTTTTCCATTCTCAAAAAAAAAAAAAAAAAAGAATTTGGGAGGTGGGAAGTGATTTTTGTATTTTCTGCTCTGCCTCATTTTTCATCAATACCATGAAGCTTTCAGTTTCCCAGGTGGTCTGGGAAGCCAAACTCCCAACGACCAGCTTAAGAGATCGCATCCTAAATAACGGTTATAGGTAAAGAATTTAGAGAGCTGGCCATCATGATGGCAAGTGTTTTCAGCAAGAAGTCTAAGCTTGTCAGACTATTTTTCCAGATTCAAACCTTTAGTGAAATTTTTGGTAAAGTTTTGACTTTTCAGTGTCAGGTTATTTTCACTCAACATCCAATACAGATGACCTTTCACACTAGAATTTTTCATTTTATTCCAGTGAAAGCAAGTTCTCCCTCCAAGTGATCTCCTTTCTAAATAAACACAGCCACCTGAGCAGTCCACAAATCCATCAGTTCTGTTTCCCAAACTCCTCTCCTGTCTGAGTTAGGATCCGAGCCAGTTCCTTTCTTGTAGGTGTCTCACAACCGATGCAGACTCAACACCTCCCTTTACAATCAATCACTGTGAACACAACCATGGTCCCGTCAGCCTGGTCAATAACTTGGTTGCCAGCTTCAACTTAGAGCTCTAGACCCTCATGTTTAAACTCCTTCCAAGTTCTGAGATCCACTTTTCTATACATTCATGCCAATTACTTCACAGTTAGGGCAACTGCCTTTCCTCTGGCCTTGACCTTATGCAACCTTATTCCCCTTATATTTGTGCAAAATACTGCTGTGAAGTCCATTATCTGAAGTCCACTGTTTTAGGAGAGGCCCATGTAATTACTATCACTGTGCTCTCTGGTTCCTCCTTTCTACTGCATTAGACACTAGATATTTGGTTTCTTTTTCACCATCAGTCATTATGTCATTCTTTACAAGCCAGTTGACACACTTCCAGACTGCCCATGTATGTTTTCTCTCATAGCACGTCATAGCTTTTGAAGGAGTCCTCTGCAAACACCCACAAAGCCATGCCAATTACTTTCCTTCTTTTAAACTCTTCCCAAGGCACCCAAAAAATCAAATGCTTCAACATTAAGCTACCATGTGCAGAGATGTTTTCCCTTCAGTTTTCCCTTTGTTTCCCCTTTGTCTCCCCTTTGCCTGCCTGCACAGCTGCTCTGGGTTTGCGCAGTGCCCAGCACAGGGTAGTTCTGTCCTGTGGCCACAGCTCCCATGGGCTGCAGGGGTCCTGAAAAAAATAATCAGCAAATATGAAATCTGCAAGAAAGATGAGACAAGGGAGCAAGCCACTTCAAGTCACCTTCCTCACACCACTACAAGACTTGACGTTAAGGCAACAAGGAAAAATGATAACTTATGCTGTCATGCAAACACCAGAAATTCAATAATAACCAATCAGCCTCTATCCCATATCCCTCAAAGTCCTGCATATACCAGTCTTTTCCCATTTTCCTCTGTGTTCAGTAAGTAGCTGGGACTTGAAATGATAATTCGTGTTCATCTTTTCAAGCCTTGCAGATATCTCATCTCCACAGCATTACTCCAAGTAATGAAACACAGACATTAATTCAGTGTGTTACTACCTCCCCCGGTCAGTCCAGAGGCAGAAAGCAAAACTGCAAAGTTCTGCAGCGTATATAATTTACAAGATGTTCTTAAATTAAAAAAATAAAAAGATGATGTTAATAACAAGTGCAAGATCTGATGTCTGAGAAATATATTCAAGTCTGCTTCAAAAATGTTGGCATTTTCAAGACAAGACCATTTAAAGGGCATAACCTAATGAATCATTAACACCAAAGCCCATCTAAATTAAAACTATAATAAGATGGTTTTAGAAGCGTCACCTCCCCTTCTTTCCTCTCCACCCTTGTTATTTCACTTTCACAGAATATCCAGATGTCCATTTACTTAAAAATGGCTTGTTCTGATAGATTTGATGGAGTCCCTTTCTCTTCTGTCACAGGAAATAAATTGGACTTGGTGTTTTTAAAAAAGAAAATGTGTCAGATCAGGTTCCTATTCTCAATGGAAGGGGGAAGACATTTCTCTCATTAGCAGTATCTGCCCTAATTTCAGATTAAATTTTACACTATATGCATGAAGTCAGATATTTACATTCTTTCTACAGGTGTCTACTTAGCATAACGTTCATATATTAATATTTTACGTGAGTTTTTATGAGAATTAAATAATACAAAATAGGATCTCCTCAGGATTATATCCAGGTTCTATAAAATCCAGAGACATTTAGGAAATGGCCCAGGGAAAAACAAAAACAAATATAAACAAACCTCTACTAGCCAAAACTCAAATATTTGAGCTCTGTGCAACATGGCTCATCTCGGCTCTGGCCGGTTCTGCTTGCAAGGGCACAGCAAATGCAACAATTCCCAAATTCTCAGGGAATCACAGGAAAGAAGACTTGACCACATTTCCAATAGTGAATTTTGATCTGAGTGAGCTGAAAAAGAAGAGGCAATATTTCAGACACTGAAGCCTTTCCTAACTTTATGCCCAACCCATCTTCAGCATTTGACAAAAGATGCAAGCCGCTGCCGAAGCCACATAATATAATTTAGTATGATGGAACCGCAGATGACTCTTTTCTGAGTAAGCTTACACTGTAAATTCATTATTTTTGGACTCTCATATTCTCTTCCTCCACCAACACCACCCAAAAAAAAAGGCAATATCTCTTTAAACTGCTTCCTGGAGTTTTTCACCCTGAAGTGCTGAGCCTAAGAACCATTCTTGGGAAGTTTACTCATAAAACCTTGCCAGCTTACCTGACTAAATTTTCGTATGTGATCTCTGCAAATCAGTTCTCTTTGATTTAACTGCCTTGTGCATATTTTTTTGCACACAGATAGTTTGTGGGACTTTTTACATTTGAGTTGCAGATATCTGCAAGGCTGAAATAAAGCTAATCCAGGAACAGAATAAGTAGAATCAAAAAAGAAGCCCTAAATGTTTGAGATCACGTATCAAACATAGATATAATTTTAAAACGCATTAAATTTCTACAATGGTTGAACTGACAAAGCCGCAACCTGAATTTCTCACCTTGCTACCAGTGCTTAAAGGATGTCAACACTTGAGGTTTGGCTTCAGCCTACATTAGAGGTACGGCGAGAAAATTGCAAAAAAAAAGCCCAATTTAGGAGTTCTAGTTCCTAAGCCATTTAGTTGCTTCCAGAAAGCCCACCCACGCACACAAACATGAGCACCTATAGTATGGATGCTATGCACAGCCACTTCACCAGGCTGCTGCTAGTCATTTTCAGCAATATCTCTATTGCACAAGTTGGCATATGAGCCTGAATATTAACTTTTATTCTGTTTTTATCTTTGTACATGTTAATGACAACTGAAAGGTGAAGGAAGTGCAAGCTAAATACAAATACTAATTAAAGGGAAATATTTTCATATTTGTTTTGATTTAAATGGTTTAAGTGGGATGAGCAGAAGCAAAGAAGCTGACTGTATGGAGGAGGGGGAAGAGACAATAAAACTTATTCATGACAGATGTATCATGGATTCATTAAACCAAACAGAGCACTGAATTATGCTTGGTAGGGAACAGTCTCATATTGGCAAAAAGAGGCGGACAGAGAGCATCATATTCTTCATATATTCTGTTAATTTGTGCATTTTCCTCTTTAAAAAAGTGTCAGAATTAACTGTGATCACGTTGTGATCATTCTCCACTAAGCAGCCTCTACTTCAGTATTTCACAAATCTGAAATTTCTGGGGAATGTGGCATTCCACAGGGTATGCCAAATCCATCGCTCAGGATATGAGTATCCTTCTTTCCAGCTTCCCTGCCAAGGGATGGATCTCTTAGAGCTACGAGGCTGCTGTGCCAAGGAGTAGTCCTCAGAATTTGGAAGGGCTGATCAGAACTATATCAGCCAAAACCACAAATCATTTAGTTTTTCTGAAAAGGTAAGAGAATTTTGTAAAACTGACCTGGCAAGCGAGATCATGAGCCTAAGGAGAGCCCAATTAAATGCAACAGATTCTCTCTGATGTGCCAGCAAAAGGGAAGAAGCACTTAAAGGAAAACTGAATCATAAAATAAAAGATAATCTGTTCACTACACACAATTACAAGGAAGAGTAAATCATTACAAAAAAGGCTTAAATATATAATCTATTTAATTCATTTTTTCCCCAAGTATAAACAAAATGTCTTTATCCTGAAGTTTTGAGGGCTTATAACTAATCAAAAATATTCATAACAAACAAAATGACTTGCTCAGTCCAAATAATTCCCTGCCCACATAAATCAAATCAACCCAGAATCACAAGAAATATTCCCTGCTTGCCTCATGCTCTTCAACCCTCAGCAAAAGCTCAGCAAAAAAACATCTCTGCAGCGTGTTCTGAAAGTTAAATTTGGGCTATTTTGGACCTCAGGGAGAATAAATTCTGAAATCAAAGAATCTTCGTGGAAACCCCCTATCACCATTTCCTTTCTATTAAGAGAAAAGCTCTATCATTTATGCATCTCTGCAGATGATATCTATGCTAATACACAGATACCTAAAAAATAGCCTGTTAAAAGGACCAGCTGAAATAAAACTTTCACTCAGTTTTGAACTACAAGCATCCTGCAAAGAGCAGAGTTATGTTACAACATCCTACAGACAGAAAGTCACAGTCTGCACTAGAATTAGTGTTTGAATCATCTTAAGGTGTAGGTCATACACATTTGGCATGCATCTAAGTCTCAAAGCGGGAAAGGTGCAGGTGCCTACATTAGGTCTTAGATAACTGTCACCTTTTAGCTATGGAAGACTGAAGAAAACCTTTTTGCTAGAGGTGGGCACCAGGTCAGATTTTTTCAGTGTTCCTAGGATCCAAGAAAATCAGTACAATGTTCAAATCCAAGTCCTGTGAGAAGCATATTTCAAGGATCTCTCAGAGGAATTTTGTGAGGTCCAGATTTAAAGGAGCACAACTTGGACTCCCCGATTTTGGGTGGTTTCTCAACACATCTTGTTTTTTTCTCCCAGACTTACTCTCACCATTGTCACTCTTGTCTGCGCTGAATCTTCACTATTTTGCTGCCTTTCACACACTTGTCTCAAATACTCATTAAGATCACGTGCAATAGGGAGAAAGAGTTGTGTGTCACTGGAGTTTGTGCCACTCGTACTTGCTGATTTGTGTGTGACACTGAATAACAGTGGGCACAAAACCCAGATTACTATCTCACAGGTCAATCTACCTCAGGTTCAACAAATTAACCTGGCTACATGTATTTCATATCTAGGTGTGGCATAGTTGACTAATATAAAATCTGCCTTTCACAGTCAGAACATAATCTAAGTTTGACTAGCAAAGTCTAGACAATTGAAAATGTATCAGTTTTCATGAACTTCTGGAAATAATCCAATTTAGCTAATAACCTACAGTCACAAAACTGCTATCAGACTGCGAAGATGCCAAACATCAAAGTCTAAGAAAGGTGGACATTTCCTAGTGTTTTCAGCTCTTTGCTCTCTAATATTTTAGTGATGAAAGACATTAATTTTTTCTCTAAACATCATCCAAAATCCTGCAATAAACAAAATAACTAGCCTCACTTTCAGAACTCCATTCACACCGAGGAAAGAAGGAAAAAAAAAAAAAAAAAAAAAAGGAAAACTGCTTAATATATACTTGCAGTGCACCAGAGAAGAGTCAAAGCCATAAAATTATACTTCAAACTTTGCCAAGGACAGAGGGAGCTCACAGCCACCGTTCAAAATGAGAAATATTTAATTATGCAGAAACTTATTAATTTTAGAATTACAGCCATTTCCTTACATAGGTCTTAATCCACACTTTGTCCATCTCTTACTCTGAAGCCCTTCTTCAAACAAACACGTACAGGCTCTCCTTAAAATTTCATGTTCCAAGCAGATCTTTATACAGTGACCTTATTCTGATTATCATTCCATGGTTTTACCCATCCCATTTGTTCCCAAGCAAAAAATATTTAAAATTCCAGAGTAGCTTCACAAACTTCACATGCAACTGACAGTGAACTCTCAGTTTTCTGAAGGTTTTTCTGATCTACCGTGCCATGGGACCCAGAGACAGTCACCTCTCAGAAGACTGAATGGAGACAAACCTTCTGAAATTCAGTGGCAGGGGCACACTCCACAATCTGCACCCAGAAAAATGGACTCTCATGGTAAGCACAAGACACAAAACACAAAGTCCTCACATGCCACCCAAAGGTGTGGACGTTAGTGGATGGAAGTCTTGCAGATACATACACAGCTGCTAAAAGCAGTAGTGATGGTGGTTTGGCTGAAAGATACCTCCCCAGTGTAGGTCCTTATCTAAATGTGCATAGCCCCAATTTATTTTTTTTAATGTGTGCTTAAAATCAACACATTAATTAATATCTAAATACCTTAGTTAGCAGCCTCACTTCCAAAAAAATGCTATGAACCCAGAAGATCACCTAAGAAGTTGAGACACTTATTTGAGATCACCAGTTCAGGGCTGGACAGGATGAAAGAGCTGCAGCTCTACACACCAGTTTCTGGGTGTCTATAATTTAAAGGTACCTAACGCGTTCTATTATAAAGTCCTGTTTTCAGTTGTTTCTAGTTTTGCCAGACTCTCAGAATCTGCACTGAAATTTTCTATAGCAGAAGTCTGCCTCAGGCTTCCCTTCCTCCCCTTTTGTCTTTTGAGTTTCAGTTAAAACTGCTCAGCTATTTCTGAGAACAAAGAACTAGGAGAAAAACATGTTGTTTTGTCCATTGTTTAAAAAAAAGAAAAAAAAAGAAATCCTGACTGCGAATCTCTACTGTCTCCTTTCTTTTTAGTGGGATACAAAAGGTCATGTAAAAAAACAGCTCTCATACTAGGGATATGAATTCTTGTATCCCTGTGAAAAGCTGCCCAAATTTGGCAAAGTTAAGAGCCTCCCAGGGATTCTGGTTCATATGCATCAGAAGAGACTTCAGAGCTTAACTCTTCTATTTTCCCAAGATTCAGCTGCCACTTAAATGCTCTAATCCTTTCCCTGTTCTTCCTACTCCTGTCTGCCTGGGCTGCCCTGTGGCCATGCCCATGGCCCAAAAGCAAACTCTGGGTGTTTCTCACCTATCCCCACCTAGGCACCCCGGAAGCAGTTAGAGAGGGGGCTTCAAAGCTCTGCTGTGCCCCTTAGCTCTGTGTTTCAGGGGGAGAAAATAAAATAAAAGGGAGAGAAGTGCTGCAGGATGTGAAAGTGAAACAGCAAATCAGCACCAAGAGACAGCTAGGTAAGCTAAGGTGAAAAATAGTAGTCAAAGAAGAGCAGAAAAGGACTACGCAGGAGAAAATGTAAGGAAGATAATAAGATAATGGTACAAACAAAATTTAGGAGTCCCACATTTTTTCAACAAGTGAAACTATCTGGAAAGTGGGCATCACACTGCTGGCTGTGTAACTGACAGAAGGGTTAGCACAGTTCTGGTCTACAGTCCAGAGACTTAGGGTTGCTTTAAGCAATCTGAAAGTCCACGTGATTCTCTATTTTAGACCTTTTTATTTTTTTTTTTTTCCAATGAGGAGCTACATTAAAAATATTTGTGATGAAAAGCCAAGGATACTGGTATTCCATACAGGAAATACCAGTATTATTGCATTTACATACCACTTCAATTCACTTCCCTTACGAGTACAAATCATGATACTGCTTTTAATAACGCAGTTACCTGCCTCATTCACTGCATGAGACAAACCTACCTTGGGAAAAAATCTGAACTATATGGTGGAAAAGGCTAGCACCTACAGGATCCTCATACTTTACATGAGATGTAAAGCAATTAATACAAGGTAGGACAGAAAAAAAAAAAAAAGAAAAAAAAAGGATAGTGTTCTGGTCAAAGTATTCAATTTTTAGAGTTGAAAAATAAATAGGATTCTATCTCTTTTATCCCTTTTTACAGTTGCTAACTGTGTGCTCTTTGTTTGTGAATTCCTAATGCAAGGTACCTGGGGTCAGGTTGGCAAAGGTACCAAATACTCCCACCTGAAATGAATGGGAACTGTGTTTTCAGCCTATAAAGAACCATGAGATACGAAATGTTTAAAAAGGAATTGTGAAAGGTTAGATACCCAAAGTGGATAGAGCCTGTTGAAAGTTGCAGTGTCAGCGGTTTAGCTTTCTCTTTCTGAGATGGGATGAATCCTTCTTTCTCACAAGGATTTTGAACTACTGAATTAATCTTTGTTTGTGAATGACTTGCATACTTAGGTAAGCACAAAACGGGGAGGGGGGAAACAAAACATATGTTTGTACTAGTTCTAGGGTTTGAAGGTCCTATCTTATATAAGGCCTGAAACTGAAGAAATTGGATGTTAGTACCTGAATGAGACCTTGTTCCATGGTTGTCCTAATGGTGTGGGTTCTTACTTCAAAATTATGATAAAGCACATTTCTACAAGGGTGTAGATCAATCTTGTATAAATCCCATTTGTTCTTAACTGTTACCTTGGGATTTTCTAATTCTGAGTTCTTCACTCTGCTACTCCTCATATCCTCTTATCAGAGAATTTTCTTGTTGACTCTTCATGAAGTATCTGAATCCATGGGAGGAATCATGCCTGGTGATGCATAGGATACTTTTCAAAGCAGTTGTCATAAAGTTCCCCCCCCTACAATAAGATGAAAATTAGGCATAGCTGTTTCTCTACTAGGGTACCAGGTGCCCATAGAAATGGTAATTTTCAGAAATGAATCAATAAATATAGCTAATTATTGGCAAATAGCCTAAAGCCATCCCACTTTCTAGGGCTCTGATCTTCTCATAACTCATACGTTAGGCAGGGTCATACTTGGATCAGTAAGTACGTGACTGTGAATTTCCTGGGAAAAGCTTGTGAGCTCCAGGCTGCACTAGTGGCTATTCAGTAGGTGGCATTATATCCCTGAAGATGGTGCCACAACAGTCCCCTTGCACGATATTTCATAAAAGCAACTTCCAAGCATAATCGTTATCTTTGGCCCCCATTTGTCCTTACGGTTAAGTAATCCCCCGCTCTTTCCTTTCTGCAGAGGGCACAAATGGAGCTGAAAGTTTTAGTGTTCCTACCAAGTCCTAGAGGGATCCTGTGTTCAGCCTCTCGCGGAGGGACGTAGGCACCCAAACTACAACACCTTAGCCACCAACGTGTTCCTCAGATCTCCTTTCTGTCAGAGGCCTATATTTTGGTATCTATGTTCCAGCTGGTGGCTTGTATGCACCACCCCTTAATCTCTCGTAAAATTCTGAGACTGGGCGTTAGTAGCAAACTTTTCTCAGCTAAGGAGCCCATGAAACTTGCAGATACCAGTCTTCATCCTGCATAGAAGATAGCCTGAATTTGCTGAAGGATGAGGACTGCTTGGCTGCTTAATTCAGAGCTGAGGGCTCCACTTGCTGGTAGGGTTCAGAAAGACCCAGAGAAAAGCAAAAACAAGGCAGAATTGTTAATGTTTGTTAGGAAAGAGGTTGCTGAAGGTGAGATGTTATTAGAGACAAAACAGATAATTAAGGTACGTGCACATTACTTCAGCATTTAAAATTAATGCAAGTTGGAAATGGTCTTCTGTAATAGTAAGCCAAACCTTGGAAGTAAGGGACAAAGTAGACCCAGATCCTACAGAGACTTATGGAGCTTTTTAACTCCACATTCTCTGTGTATTCCCATTGACCTCCAGAGCCTAGATTTCATTGAAAACGGATGGACAGACCCGTAATTTCTTAACTGACCTTTGAAAATAGGATTAATTCCTAAACCTCTGAAGTACTTTGGCAAACTTTGTCCTGAGTTGTTTCCGTAGAGACAATAAGCCACATCGCATTTGAAGTTCCCTACTATATGCCTTTTTCTCCTTACACACTGTGTCTCCTGTTTAGGACTTGATAGGGAGGGTTTGGACATCAGTTATCCACTTTTTTATTTATGGAAGCCCTTTTGTTTCGTTTTTCAAAGAGTATGTGCAGCAAATGCACAGAGTGACAAAGGATATAAGAAATTGTAAAAGTGAAACTTGATGCCGGTCTCTAGACTGGCCGGGCCATGTAGGTGTGGCCCTCGTACCATTACACTGATCACTTTGTTGAGATTGAAACTGTAGTTTGTGGAATTTAGCCTTAGAAAGAACAAGCTGCCTCTATTTTGATATCCACAAAAGGAGGGAAGGGGGGGAGTGGCAGGAGATTGCAATATGCCTGAAAAAGACATTTAAAACACTGGCAACATTTTTTCCTATGAAAATCTCACCAGTTGCTATGTTAATCTTTGAACCACGTTCTCACTGACGCTGCTGCTTCTCCTTATTTAGAGTCAGTTTATTCAGTTGGTTATGAATGACTTTCAGCTGCTCTGTAAATTGTTATTGTCCAGGCTCCATTGCAATGAGGGGTCATTTGCAGTTTCCATTATAAACCCAGGTTTTCAGGTGTTTATTATAACTTGGCAGTTTTCAAATCTGGGTTAAAAATTGGTACACTTTTTTTTTTTTTTTTTTTAAAGCCAGATGGACTTTTTATCCCTTCTCTTCTTCTTTTCCCCACCTAAATTTTAACCTTTTAGGAGATGAATAAAATCTCTGTGGGCTGCAATGTCAAAAAAAAAAAAATGGCAAATAAATAAATTTCTCTAATACTACTAGTATTATGAGGGCCATGTTTGTGATTTATTCTGTATGATCAGCCAAAATTAGAGGTTTTTTTTAAATTCTCCATCTGTGAGAGCACCTTCAGTTGTGCAATTCCTACACGGCCCTGATCCAATAGGTAGCTCAATCCATTGCCCAAAGTCACAGTGATTTGAGTGGGGCTCCGTGTGAGCTGTTCCCTTGATCCAAGTTTTAAGAGGGTTGTGAGATATTTGCCAAACATCCTGTAAGGGGGCAGTGCTAAAATTTGTGTTTATTGCTTAAGAGGAAAGACAAGGGATTTCAGTGGAACAATGTACACCCATTTACTAAGTTCTGACTGCAATATCAAAGATTATTACTACATTCAAATTGAAGGAAAAAAAAATCTCTAATGTTTCTCATTTTTGTTGGTGCCTTCTTAATTGAGCTTTGGACACTGAACACCTGAATTTCCAGCAGGTTTTCTCTTCTGTGTTAGAAAAACACTTGACACTGCTAGCAGAACACCAATGAAAAAGTTACAAAATTTACATTAATCTTTCTTAGATAAATTTAGAGTATAATTTAGGTAAATGTCCTAAACTTGATGTCTCCAGAAAAAAAAAAAAAAAAAACACTAAAACACCTTCATCACACTTTGGTTTCAAAATGGGCTGGCTGAATGGACTTTCTGTTTTTTTATTTTAATTCTTGAGCTCCTGAACAATCTTGCTCTACTTTCAATAATGCTCTTTGGTGACTACCATGCCACAGACT
>NW_010110230.1:25130-58613 GCF_000699245.1 Pterocles gutturalis | reverse complement strand
AACCTTAATGATTCTATGATTCTATTAGGTAGGGTAGGTGCTGAAGATTATGCTGGCTACCTTCAGGAAATTAATCAGGGAAGGAATTCTGTATTAGGTCAGAATGATATCCTGCTTCCTACTACTGCCCCTCCTGCTGGAGGCACACAGGGTTTTAACAGGGTAGGCCTCTGGTATTCATCTGTTTACTGGATGAATACTTGTCTTCCAGATTCTTGAGGGCTTTCCTCAAGTGCTGACACACTGCTTGGCACTACTGAGCTGCTCTGATCTTTCAGCTAATAGCTGAGGTTCCCAAGTGTAGTTTGCTTAGGTACCACTGTTACAGAAAGAGAGCTGCAACCAGCCATAAGCATGTATGGCTCAAAGCCATCCCACAGCTCTTTTCTTGCAGAGGAGCAATGGCAGGGGCATCTCAAGCTCTGTGCTAAACAGTGTGTGAGTGTAAAAAGATTCTGACTCTGTCTCCCCTGAAGAAGCAGTAGGCTGGGTTATTACTTTTGCGGACTCCTTTGAAGTGTTTTGTCTTATAAAACGAACACTTCCCCCTGTTTTTGACATACCTGGTTGTAGGAGGTTAGTGAATGTTTTTGTTCTGTTTTATGTGGTTACACCTCATCTTCTTTCCTGCACAGCAAATGTACATCGCATATGTGAAGAATTCCAGATTCACCTCTCCCAATGTCCTGCCCATGATCAACTTCATGCAGCGCACGCTGACAGAGATGTACGCCCTGGACACGCATACCTCTTACCAGCACGCCTTCATCTATATCCGTCAGCTTGCCATTCACTTGCGCAGTGCAATGACCGTAAAGAAGAAGGTAGGTACCCGTCGGTGTGGAAGGAGTGTACCCTCCTGTGGAGAGGGGAAAATTACAGTAGCCCCTGCAGGCTTTTGGTAGTGTCTCTAAAGTGCCAGTACTTGTGTCTGACCTGTTTCATAATGTGCCAAGGAATTTTTTGCCAGGGGCTGGGAGCTTCAGAGGTCACCTCATAGTTGCCTGTGTTAGTTTAGAATTTCAGCAAGGAAGGAGTACTGCAGGATGGGAGTCACTTTTTTCTTCCCTTTTGCGAGAGTTTGTGACTCACTTTCTGTCTTCTGCCTTGGACATCCTTTTTGCAATCTGTGAAGCTTCTGGTTGCAGCCTGTGTCGCAAAACCTCAAGGCAAAGAAGATTAGGAACCACCCTGTTGTGTGCATCTTTCCAGTGAAGTCCATACTATTTAAAGGATTTAATTGACCAAAGCAGCTCAGACCTTTTGGGAGCAGCCCTGATTTCAGCCACCTCCAGTCTGACCTCTGAAATCTGAGTCGGGTTGCTAATCCTGGCTTTATTCATGTTTAGCAAAACAGACCCTTCTAGATTAATTGTTCAGCTGCTCCCAAACATCGCAGGATTGGTGACCAGTTAAATCTCCTGGCTGTTCAGACATGGGGATAAATGGTGTCTGGGCTGCATATGCCCTAATTGGATTGCATTGGCTTCTTACACCCTCAGTCCTGGCCCAGACAAGACCTAAATCCACTTGATTTTGCATCTGGGGAGGGTTGTAGGAACTTTAAATGACAACAGCATAACCAAAATATACAAATCCAAGTAATAAGCCAATTAATTTAGATTGAGCAGTGGGTGCTTGTGGAAGGTGATTAAAAGAGCAGATTGCTTATCTGTTCTGTGCAAGAGGAGCTGGGAACAGAGCTGCTTGGTACATCTTGGTGACCTGGTGGGAGCTGGGAGAGCTCTACCATTGCCAGCTGCAGCTTAAGTCCCTGCTGCAGGGTTAGGTCCAGTGGCTGCCATTGAGGGCTTCCATCCTTGTTTCAGGACTTAGGTGTCTTACTTCATTCATGCAAAAGAGGAGGTGACCTGGGCCTTGAAAGTCTGTCTGAAACAAACACAAGTTGAAGCTGAGGAACCTTAAGTGCAATTTACAAGGGTGTGAGAAAGGGGTACTACTTTCCAGCCTTCCTACCTGTAGGAAACCAGGCACTGTCCCAGGGACTGTGGGTAAATATAATGGTCAAAGGTTTCCTAATGCTTGGCTGCAGCCTGCCGTCTGCTGTGAGCTGGGTCATTAAATCATCCCTTGCAAATGAGCCATACTTGTGAAGAAAAGTCTGTGTGTTGCTCGTTATTTCCCTTCAAGGCACCAACTTGTACCAAATAATAATGTTGCCAGTGCAGCATCTGAACTTGCTGGATGGTGGGTGAACCACTACCATCAAAGCAACAGCTAGAATGTTAAATTATTTCTCTCTAAAGAGTACACAACGTCCTCTTAGAGAGTGCTGGATAAAATGAGTCCTGTAGAGAAACTAGAGTGAACTCCTCTCAAATGCCACAGTTTCAAGTTTGTGCCTGTGTTTTCCCCTTTTCTGCAGGAGAACTTCCAGTCTGTGTATAACTGGCAGTATATCCACTGCCTGTATTTCTGGTGTCGGGTTCTCAGCACGATCTATCCCAGTGAGGTCATGGAGCCGTTGATCTATCCTTTGACACAGGTCATCATTGGCTGTATAAAGTAAGTAGGATTTTTTTTTCTTTTGGCTATATTTCTTTCTCTTGCTTGATGTGTCAGAGCAGTTACTAAAGGGTGTTACTGTACATGGTTTGGATTTCACCTTGCATTGTAAGGAATTGTCTGAAAGCTGCTTTTGACTGAAGTATTGCAGACAAAGATGTGTTGTGAGCGCCTGTATGTTTGGGTGGTGAGAAAATTGTGGTGTGGGTTATTCTTTCCTAGGCTAAATTCTCTATGTAAGAGAAGTTGCAGTCTGAACAGCCTGGACAGATTATCCTTGCAATTGTACAAAGTGGCATGAAAAAGTGTGCTGATTTGCCTCAGGACCTAGCAATGCCAAAGTACAGAATTGAGTCCTCATCTCTAGCTCGGTCATTACTGTTAGAAGATGTGTTTTTTTGTGCATATTTGCAAGAACTTGAACTAGGACACATTTATTGGTTTTATGTCCCTGCTGAGAATTTCGTTCCCTTTTCCCATCAGTTTATATATGAAATTTTTGTGCTTTGAGATATCTGTTAATAATGAGCATCGAGGTTGTTTCTGAATCTCTGGTGATCTCTGAAATCCTGTTAGCTCTGTTAACCAGATTCTCAGCTTTAAAACACCACCCGCCTGGTCTTGAAAAACTCCCGAGTGGTGATGGAGATAAGCAGATTTAAACGATCGATCGTTAGAGTAGGCACACATCCCTCTTCCCATCCCCCATGTGCACAGGCTGCTTCCCACTGCTGTTGCAGAGCTTTAGGTGTCCTGCAGACTAATCTAGGCAGTTTTCTACCTGTCCAGGCAGATAAATTGTCTATCTGGGGCCAAGAAAAAGTGAGTCTTGGCAAGAGCAACAAACAGAGTTTGTTAGCATCTGTGATGGACAGGGCTTCTTGGCGTGAAGTACAGTTACTGTCCGAAAAAGCTTCAGGGATTTGGGAACCCTATACATGGATTCTAGGTTGGGGGAAAACAGAAATAAATCCCACCCTGGCTTCCTTACCGAGCCAAGCTGGTGTCCAGGGTAGGAAAAGGGGGTAGGTAGGTTAGCAGATGTGGGAATGATGTGGCTCCGTGGGCTTTAGTCTATATTCAGGATCCCTGGTGGCTCCTTCCTGAGTGTAGGCAGCCTCCTCTCGGCGTTGGTGGCTGTGCTGTCCAAACTCAGACTAGCGGGAGGCAGTCTCTGTGCCACGTCCCCTGGTGTAAGTACGTCTGTATCAACTGCGTGTAATGGAAGAACTTGGGTTGTTTCTATTTGAGTTGAGAGGATAAAATAATCTAGCCTGCAGGTCAAGGGGTTGTTTTTCTTCTTGTACCATTTTATGAATTTCTGCAAGGCCCATTTAGGGGTGTGTATCTGCGTCGGGGCTGCTTTGTATCTGCTGCCAGCAGACTTTGTGGTGGAGATGGTGTGAATGAGCTGGACCCCTCCCTTTGTTTCTGTGGGCTCCTCAGCTTCCAGAGGTGTGTGGATGTGATCGGGTAGTGGGTCAGGATACTGTGTAATGTTTGGAATACCTTCCTTCATTTCCACTCCTGATGGGGTGGTGTGCTCTGGGAGGAGGCTCCCCTTCCCCGATGGTTTTTGTGCCGGGAGGTGGCGCCTGGCTCCAGCGAAAGGGCAGGGAGCAGGGTGTCTGTCTGTAGGACCGATTGCTGCTCATGCCACCCTGGCCCCTTACGTGAGGGGAATGGGGAGAAACCGCCATCCATCACAGGCTCTCTGCTCTAGGTAGGGACCAGGGCAGAATTTGAAAAGTGATTAAACTAGACAAATAGTGGAAGAGGATTGCCTGCTAAAATCAAAGTTAGATCCCTCATTTTCTTGCTCACTTTTCTTGCTTTCCAGTTTATAAAATGCACTGAAACAATTTTTAATAATACATATTACAGAAATGGACCCCATGAGTGTCTGGAAGTTACCTGTGCTCAAGATGTGGTGCAGGGAGGTTGGACTACTGATGGAATTGATGGTTTCTGACTTTTGTGAAGCTGAGAACAGCCTCATTGCTGAGTTTGCTTATGGAATTGCCATGTAATAATGAGTGATGCTGTTCTTGCAAACAGCTGAAAGGTTGCAGTTAGTTTGACCCATGGGGCAGTGTTGTAGGTATTGCAGAGGTAACAAACGTGGAGGAGGTTACTTCCCCCTTCCTTTCTCTGTGCTTTACCTCCATAGTCCATAAGTTCCTCATTTTGATCGGTGTGCTTGCATTTGTCTGAGTTCGTGGTTGGTTTTTTGCAGCAGAGTTGTTGTAGAAGCTCCTGTTCTATGTTATCCCTTTTCCCCTCATCCATAAAGTGTTTTTCTGAACATGTTTGCTTGTATTTCTACCTTGCTCCAAGTCTAAGCTATAAAAATGAAGTTACTCCCTGGCTTATAGTTAAATGAGGATTTCTGGTGCCTGTTAAATTTTGGTTTCCGGCCTCTTTAGCACGTACAGGGGAGAAAGCAGGTACAGCCTCCACAGAGAAGCAAGCACAGCCTTTGTGTCCCTGAGCAGCTTCCCTGTCCTGGTGAGGTGGAGGCTGATGTTGAAAGAAGCTTTCTCTGTTGTCTCTAGACAGAGGAAGATCGTGATCATCTAGGAGTATAACAGAAGGAGCTGTAGAAAGTGAAAATAAACCTCGTGGAGCCTTTAGGCTGTTTTCCACACCACAGCCTGTGCCCCGGCTGCATAGGAGAAGTACAGCAGGCATTCCAAGAGATAGTGGTGGCAAGACTTTAGAGAGCATTCTCCACTGAGATGCAATGGGAGTCTGTTTGAACCCTGGCTGTGTCCTGCGGTGGCTAGGCAGCTGGACCTTCCTCAGCAGAGCTGGGACCCAGCTGTGTTTTGTATTCCCTGTGCATCCAGCCATTGGGAAGTGGAGCAGATTGTTGCATCGCCATGCACTCTAAAATTAATGTTCTTGGTTTACAGTAAATCTATACACTTAACAGGTTTATTCCTCGATCAATTAATTCCTGAGAACAGCTTTCGTCATCTCCAGTGGTACCAGATCAG
The DNA here is from genome assembly GCF_000699245.1 of Pterocles gutturalis. NCBI lineage: Eukaryota > Metazoa > Chordata > Aves > Pterocliformes > Pteroclidae > Pterocles > Pterocles gutturalis. The sequence goes on along the minus strand of NW_010110230.1, from coordinate 53,088 downwards.
GGGTGCAAAGTAGATTTATTTCTATAATGGATCCAATGATAATTATTTCACTATTTGGGGGAGGAGAAGATGCAGGTGATTTATGGTTCCTCGTCAAGCTTTTTTTTCTGCTCTCCTGGATTGCTCAGCAAGCTCTTTGGGGAGGGGAGGGGTTCATTTATCAGACTTGAGCCTGTTGTCTGGGAACTGTGGTTTAAAAAAAAAAAAAATTTCCTTGTTAATGCTGGAGGCATCCATGTCTTCACCTACAGGTCATTCAGCATTGAGAGGTTTCTAGAGCAGTACAGTAATGAGGTCTGGTGTCTTTTAGGCATCGTTCTGCATTCTCCCCTCTGCTGCTGGCTTATGTGGTGCTGGGGGAGCTGACCATTCTCAGTCCCAACCTTACAAAGGGAGTTGGCTCTAATTCTTAATACCTGAGTGCATAATGGTTTGAAGTATGGGTCAAAGAAAGTCTGGCCTCTTCCCCTCCATGCTGATTGCTGGCTGTTCAAATGGACATGTTGCCTCTCTGAAGGAGATAGAAATAGCTCAGATGCTCTTCTGGATTGGAGAGGGCTGAACAAATTTGTGAGAGATCACTCTCATTCCCACTCTCCTTTCTGATATGCTGGTTGTTGCTAGTCTAGCTCCTGCCCCAGCGACATCGACACTAAGAGGGTCACTGTTCAGGTGACGGAGTGAACTCTGGGGGTACATAGCCTGAAATGGAGGGCATCTTCCTCCTTGTAGTCCTCTGGTATGCTGGGGGAGCCCTTTTCTTTGTCAAACTTACTGCTTTAGATGGGCATTTTACTGCTGGCTCCTGCTGCTCTTCCTTGCATACCTACCTGTGCAGAGAGCATGAGAGCTGAAGGTGTTGAACATGACTAAACAGCAGCAGTAGTAAACTTCATCTGCAAAGCTCTTGTCTTGGAGCAAAAGCTGGAAATCTAGTGCTTTGGTTGCAGGAATTTGTGTGTTAGTGTTATAGCTTTAACATGTGTGAATTTTATTTAAAGCTGTGGGGTAGCTTCAGCAGCTCAAACAGTTTGCTGTGCAATACTAAAGCTCTCTTTTGTAGAGTAGGAAAGGCTCTCAGGCATCACTGAACACTGCAGGTGCAGTTCCTGTATAAACCTGGCCTAATACCCTTTCTTCTTTTTTCCTCTCTAGGCTGGTACCAACGACTCGTTTCTACCCTCTGCGCATGCACTGCGTCCGTGCACTTACACTTTTGTCTGAGAACACCAGGACCTTCATCCCAGTGTTGCCATTTATCCTGGAGGTTAGTTTTTTTAGCAATGCCCACTCCCTAATAAACACACTCGCTACACCCACCAACAGCTCCCAACATCACCCTGTTTGCTTACTCCCTAAAATCACTGGCAAACAGCATCAGACAGAATGAGTTGTTTGGTTAGCAAGTAGGATTAAACTTTTATTGGGCTATAAGCAGAGAGTATCTGAGATCAGCTGGGTACAAAAATACATTCCTGGATGGTTTAACTGATGCAGCTGGAGTAGGCAAAGAGTTTCCCAAAGAAGAGATTCAGAGGCTCAACCGGTTGCAGTAACTCCCCAAGGTGTTGTTACTTGATCCTGATGATGTGTTCGTATCTTAGCAAAAGGAGGAGTTTTTCTTAGCTGCAGACAAAGGGAACTGGAAGGAAAAAGCCCTTCAAGAATTAAGAATTTATTAGGGAAAAGATGTCAGTGAACACAACCTGGCAAAATGTGCTATGTTTGGTGAAATACTGGTGCTAAGAGACTATCCAGCTTTTCCACATAGGTCTTTCTAGCCTTTCTGCTGTGAGAAGGTTATACAGAAGCGGTGCTGCCAAATTTCACTGAAGAAGTGTGAGTGAGGCAGGGTGAGGAATGCAGAAGCCCCAGGTCAGCATGAGCTGGACACTGAAGAGGAGGAGGGAGGGAGACTTCTATAATAAATGGCCTGAGTCAGCCAGCTCATTCCTAATCAAGTTCTTTTGAAGCAGAGGCTCTTGTGGTTTTGTGTTGTTGTAAACGTCCTTTACAAACCACATCCTCTGAGCCTGTTGAAGGCAGTGATGTTTATAAATCTCCTCCGGCTCTTCCACCTCCTCTGCTGCTCCCTGGCCTGTGTGGCTTTGCTCTTCGCCTGCTTCCTTCCTCTTGCTCATGCATATTTGAAATTCTGCCGACTAGATCTGGTGATAGAGGCATCTCCACTCGGGGGTAGTGGAGCTTGGGGCAAGGATGATTTTTACTTTTTAGTGCTCTGAGAGATAAGACCTTTTTTCCCCTTGAGACCTCCCCCTGCCTCCTTTGCATTCTAGCCCCAACACCTTGACTGTAATCTGTGTGTCGGGCCCCAGCCAGACGTTACCACACTGCACGCTGAGCTTCCTCCCAGCTTCCACAAGCCCCTGACCACATCCGATCCTGCTGTGTTTGTTTGTGAGGCACTAGGTTTAGCCTGTCCAGGTGTTGGTGACAAGGGAGAGATGGGGGCAGGGTAAATGTGTGCTTGTGCATTGCTTGCGTACACTTTCACATTACTTTAACAATTATTTTTCTTTAACTTCTATAACCCAAGGTGACTGGCATGATGTCAAACTCCTAAATCTCCTTGCAGCTGTCAGCCTTTCCCTCTTCCTGCTTATCTCCTGCAAGGGATCCCTCAGATATTCTGGGGAGTTTCCAAGAGCATTCAGGGCTATTCCCTTTGTACTTCTGTTCCCAAATCCTTCCTCCTCTCTGTTACAGAGGTATCTGAACACTCTTACAACCCTTAGTGCCTCTCTACAATCTGTCTTCAGGCAGATGTATTCCAGCTGTGCAGATGAGATGGTAGGAAGCTTTAGCACATGGAGGGGAAGTGACCAGCCCGAAGTCCCAAGGTGGCTATGGTGGTGCTAGAATGATAATCTGCATTCTGATGCCCAGCCTGGTGCTTTAACTATGGGCCTGTTTCTACCAGCTCATAAATTCAGCAGTGACTTAGTCAATAGACATGAGTCCCATGCCGCCCCATGTTGTGAAACAAAATCCATTTTAATCCCATTATCCAAACCATCATGAGACTGAGGGATCTGATCAGTGTGCTGGTGCTGAGCAGGACTAGACTTGAGGGACATGACTGGGGTTGGGGGAGTGGAATGAAGCCTTCCCAGGATAAGGTATGCTCCGTTTGCCAGGAAGGAGGAAAGGCTGCTCTGTCAATGTTGCAGCTGAATCCAAGTCCAGTAAAAGAATGGCTGGGGACTTTGTGACCCTATGTTTTGTGGGCTTTGTGTGGCATTAGGGTGTAGATTCTGTGAAACTTCTTGTGGAAGAAGTGACTGTAATTCAGTTTCCCTTCCCTTTCTCCAAGGAAACCCAACCCTTGCTATCTCTTGTCTCAGCCCTGTCACTGCTTTATGTTCAAGAGGCAGTTTGTGCAATTCCCACAGGCAAAGGAATTCCCCAAACCCCTGCTGATAGAAGTGAGAGCTGGCTGCTTGATGCATCGTGACAAGGGCTGATGCTCCCCAGCGTGGACATTCAGTGCTGTCTCCTCTCTGACTCTGCTTTCCAGGATGGAGCAAAAGAAGCAGCTTGGGAAAATTATATCTTAGATGGGAGGAGGTGGCTTGGGAGAGAGTGTAAAGTAGGCAGGCTTTTATTTTTGTATTTTTACTCCCCTTGAAGGGCCTGTGTTATCCCAGGCTTTTTTTTTTTCCCATCACTTCAATTATTGTGTGACAGCCACTAGTTTCTGTAGTGGGAAAATTGGTGGCTCATCTGCTGGAAAGGCAGGTGTGGATAAACAAGGGGGAAATCTCACCACAGGCAGACTTTACATGCCAATTTAAAATCAGCTTCCCCTGTGGAGGGATTGGAGGGATGGTAGAGGAGGTTAACCCTGACATGCTTTTCACGAGTTTTTCACTTGGACATTTAAATGGCTTGACTTTCATTTTGGATGTACAGCTTGCTTTGAAGAAAGTCCCCAGGGGCCTGCAGTGCAGCATATATGGGGGTGGGCAGTGGATTGTGTCAGAGGATGTCGGCTGATGTAAAGACTGTAGATGGAAACTTGATAATGCTGGACATTGTCATACATTTAGGCACAGATCTGAAATTAGTTTTCTACAAGATGTGGGCTCTTGTCCTCCTTTACACAGAGAGGAAAAATTGGAACTTTAGACAAAGCTGAACCACTGGACCAGCTGAAGAAATATCTTTCCTTTTCCTCATTCTTCTCCCTCCACCACTATATTGCAGCTCTTAAATTCTGGATCACAACTCTGCAGGTACCAGGGGTTGTTTGAGTGAAATCATGCCTGACCAATTTAATAGACTTCTCCGGTGAGACGATTGGCTCAGCGGATGAGGGGAGAGCAGGGGATGTTGTTTATTTTCTCTTTATCAAGCTTTTGGATACCATCTCCCATAACTTCCTTGCAGACAAGCTGATGAATTGCAGACTAGATAAGCAGACTGTGAGGTGTACTGACAGCTGTCTGAACTGCCAGGCTCATGCTGTGCTCAGTGGCATGAAATCCCACTGGATTCTAGTGGCTACTGATGTACCCCAGGGACCGATACTGGGGCTGATATTGGTTATCACGTTCATGAATGGTTTGAATCGTGGGGCAGAGTTACACCAGCACCAAGCTTGCAGGAGATATGAAGTTGGGAGAAGTTGATACATCAGATAAGTGTCCTGCAGTTCAGAGGGACCTTGACAGTTTGGAGAAACAGGAAGGCAGAAACATCCTCTAGCTCAACAGAGAGAAATGCAACATCCTGCACCTGGGGAAGAGTAACCCCATAATAACGTCCTGGGGGATGACTGTCTGGAAGGCAGCTTTGCAGGAAAGAACATGGACAACAAGTTGACCAAGAGCCAGCAATGTGCACTTGCTGTAAAGCAGGCCAACAGCATGCTGGGCTCCATCCTTGGAGATCCTCAAAAATCGTCTGGACGTGGTGCTGGGGAGCTGGCTCTAGGTGGCCCTGCTTCAGCAGGGCAGGTTGGACAAGATGACCTCCTGAACTTTCTTCCACACTCAACCATTCTGTCAGTAAAGAGGTTGAAGCTAGACTTTTCTTAATGGCACTTAGTGATGAGAGGCAATATGCAGAAAAATAAATACAGGAGGTCTCACTTAAGCATTAAGAAGTAAACAAATCCAAACCGATTGTCTAGGGTGAGACTAGAACAGGTTGCCTAGATAAATAGCTGCATGTCTATCCTTAAAGATACTCAAAATCTGACTGGACATGGCCTTAAGCAGCCTGTTCTAGTTGACCCTGCTTGATGACATCCAGAGGCCCCTTCCAACCGTAACTGTTTTGTGACTGAGTGCTTCAAGCCAGCTTCTGCAGAAAGTTGGGCAGCTTGTCTGAACTTGGCAATAATCAGACTCTGCCACAGTGGCTTAACTAGGCTCTCAGCCCTTCCCTGGGTGAAGTGGGAGGACAACTGACAGACCTGAGGGAAAGCTGCAGGCAGGCCCAGCAAAGCACCTTGTCCTTGCTGTGAGCTGGCCTGGGGCAGCGAGCATCGGGGGGGTGAAAGCAGATGCCAGGAGGCTTTTGCTGGAGCCTGAGAGAAAGAAAGGGGAGGTGGATGGGATGATGCAGTGGGAGTGCTGTGGGTGCAGAGTTGGTTCTCTGGTTTGCACTCTGGCAGCATAAACTGTATATCTGAGCACCTTTCCCACTAGCCACATGGAAATTGTGAGCTTGAGATTGCCAAAAATCCTTCTCCTTCCTGCCTGTGTTGCCTTGTCCTTCCCTCTGTCTGCTAGTGGTTATCGCTTAAGACAAATTGTTGGCTTTTGACATTTTCTGGCCCTCTAGTCCCTCATTATCGCCTTTCCACCCTGCCACAGGATTCCTAGACATCAGTCATCCTCTCCTTCAGTCTGACAGTTAGCTGATCCATTCTGTATATTCTTCCAGAGATGGAAACCACATTTTCCCCCCTTCCCACACTTCCTGCCTTGTGCCCTAGCACCTCTTGGGCGAGTCTCAAAACCTCTGGTTGCATGTCCCCCGCTTGCCTAGTGGCATGTTAGGATCCCACGGAGCCTGATGCCTTTTGCTTTAATGTGTCTGACCTCCGGGATCAATACTACTGTTTTGGCCAAAGAAATAACCGTGCATAACGAGATTTATAGCATTGATTCCCTAGGCTAGGGCTCTTTGTTTTCACAAGCCACCAGGCTTGTCCCTCCCTTCCAAATAACCTGGATTGACAAATAAAATGTAAAAAAAATCAATAGTCGGCTCCATGCTTTTCTGGCTTGGGGGCATCCATGTGACCTGAACACCCTCCCTTTCCTCCTCACCCTCCAGCAGTCGGTGTGCTGCCTCCCCATGTTGCCAGGCTGGTTGGAGTCTGATGGTGAATGTGTTGTTGCTGCATAAAGAGAATAGAAATTATTTCCTGCTTCGAGCATTGGGGACAGAGGGAGGAACTATAGGTTACTTCTGAGGTGCTCAAAAATAGGGATGGGCAGGATATGCTCCTCATCAGCCCTGCTCAGTGGTTGTCATTGGATATGCAAATGATTACCATTTGATGGCTATTTTTTTTTTTAAATGAGATTCCATTGCTAGTGAGCACCTCCCTTGATTGCCACTTGTTATCCCCGTTCTGTTACACCATCTTTCTCCTGAGGTCTGCCTTGCTCGTTTTAGAAACCTTTCACTCCTTCCTGTGTCACAGCTTCAGAGGAGGAGCAGCACAGCGCACAGGCTTCTTGGGATGGTGTACCCTACTGCCCAATGTCTGCCCAGGGCACTAGGGACAAAGATTCTGGCTCTGGCTGATTTCAGCTGAAGATATCTTTCCTGTGTGCCAAATGTAGCCTTTCTGGGGAATGAAGAATGGAAATTCTCATTGATTCATGTTACCCTTCCTCCAGTGAAGTTGGAAAACTCCTAAAAAGGACAGAGTGGGGAAAAGGCTTTCGTAGTTCCTGGTCTTGATTACAGTTTGTTAAGTTTTAAGGGAATAATGCCTCTTCGTAAGTAAAACCAGACTTGGGATGCCACCCTGGAGAGCCAGTGGCACACAAACATGTAAACTTCCTCTCCATTTTCTTCTTTCTACTATATAAGCTTCATACCTTCTGTTTCAGAACTACTCCTCTCCCCGGCCATTATCATTAAACAAGCTCTGGAAAAACACAAAAGGGAAGGTGCAGGTCTGCCTTTTGATGTTTTGTACTAGTTTATGGGGTATCCAGCTGTACCCTAGAGCTCGTGTGTGCTCACCATTTTGATGAGCAGGGTGCGTGGTCTCCTCTCAGACTCTGGCAAGGGGCCGGTTTTTCTCCAGGTACCTTGCTATGAAATGAAATGTGTCTGTGGAGAACAATATGCACTTACTCGAAGGCTGTACAGGTATAACTGGTACAAAGGACACTAATGGGAAGTGTGTTAGAATAGAAACCTTGCGGGGTGTTGGTTGGTGTTTGCTCCCTAGCCGTCCCTTGTAGGGTATTTAAGAAAGATGTGGGACAGTAATCGGAACAGGCAGGCAGGATTTGGGATTTTTTTGTAGTGTGATCATCTTTATGCTTGTTTTTTTTCTGTTGTAGATTTTCCAGCAGGTGGATTTCAACAAGAAGCCAGGACGTATAAGTGCTAAGCCTATAAACTTTGCAGTGATCTTGAAGCTCTCCAATGCCAACCTGCAGGAGAAGGCATTCCGGGTAAGTGGAACCCCAGTGACCAGCAGGGCACAGCTTCTCTGTAAACAACAGTTGCCCTAGCAATGTGCTTTGTGTTCCTGTTCTGTCAGCCTGGAGACTCATTTTACAATTCGGGTGCTCCAGGGTTTAGTTCCTAACTGCTACCTCTATTTCTGCTTCCCCTGCTCAGGATGGACTCATTGAACAGCTCTATGACCTGATGCTTGAGTATCTCCATTGCCAAGCCTACAGCATTGGGTTCCCGGAGTTGGTTCTCCCCACTGTCATTCAGGTAAGGTGTAAGATGCTTCTTGGTTGTGCATGAATGTGTGTGGGGTGGGATAAAGTCATTTAAGCTAACAGTGAACTCAAGATGGTCATCGTACAGTGAGGGGAGAGCTGTTTACCTTTTCTTAATTACAGTTTTTCTTTGTGTTTTGAGGAATTCTTGGGCAGGAACAAAGGCATTGCATCTAATTAGGAGGCTGAAGGTAGGTTAGAGTGGCTGTGGAGTTAGCCAGTCTTTGTGAGCCAAAGTGGAAGAGAGGGCTGCGTGGCTGCTGTAGAGATGTGTTTTTGACTAGTGAATGCACATGAGTTCTTGGTGATTCAGAGCTGTCCGAACTGCTGTGTTGTCTCAGAGCAGTGCCTGTACTTTTCCTTGCCTCACGGCCTCCCTCACTTGCTCTCCACAAGATGGCAATCTTCCCTCCTTTCACAGTGTCTCCATCTACTGGGGCACTTTCTCCCCAAGTCCCTCCGTGCCAAACAGTACAGTTCCTGTCTCCATCCCTCCTCCTTGCTGCACCTAACCAGCAGTGCTGCAAAGTAGTCTCCTTTGCCTCTCCCCGATATTCCACAGTGCAGGGTGTTCTTCTAAGCCACTTTGTGTTTGCATACTTCCTCGTCCGCAATAAAACTGCCTAATAGTGCCGTGCAGCTGGGTGTATTGTGCATAATCCCTCCCTAATACCTTGCTAGCTGGGTGGCTTCAGTCTGGAACCAGCAGTGACCTCTCTGCTTTGAACAGCAAGATTGCTCAGTGCAAACGTGTTGGAACTTGTTCCCTCCCTCCCTTCCTAGTCCTCTCTATTTTTAACTCATGAGTGGCAGGTGTCATACAAGTTTGGCAGAGGGCTGCTGTCGTATCCTCCATGGGGACACGAACTTCTGTTTCGCTTTGGCGCCTGCCGTGAGACCCTGTGTCTGCGTACCTTGTTGCTATGATGCCTCTGGTTGACGTGGGAGCAATGTCTCGGTGGGGACCTACAGGAGGCAAATCTCCTCGTTTCGGCTGTGTGTAATAGGCTGGCATCTGTCAGGCGCATGACTCTTGGCTGGGTCCCCGCAGCCTGGCACAGGCCATCCCCTCGCTGGCAGTGGGCTGCTTTGGCTAATGTGAGCTGACAGGCGCGCTCCGTGCCAGGAGAGCAGCTCCTGTGCTTGCTCTCGCTTTGCGTGCTTCTCACTTATCAGCAGCGAACAAAGCCCTTTCCTCTCAGCCAGCAGCTGTTGAGAGCATCGAAGCTGTCGGAGCCGATGTTCTAGCTGGAATGAAAAACGGCTGACGGCCCTCTGGCACCGAGCACCCTGTGGCTTCCAAACACACCCTGGGACCAGCATTAATGCTATCAGATTCCTATTTGGCTGCCACTAACCACAGCCTCGTGGCGTCTGCTGGGCTGGGGTGCTGAGGTTAGCTTCCCAAAATCTCAGAGTCTTCGGGAAAGTGTGTGTGGGGGGGAGGCTTTTCTCCTGGAATGGTTCCAGTTAACTGTAGAAATCCATCTGTCCTGATTCTTCCTCCCCGATGAGCTCACGCTTCTCTCAGTGCCGTGTCGTAGGGGCTGTGTTCCAGCTGGCAGGGGTTGCGTTCCTCATCTTCTGGTCAGCGGCTTTGGGAGAAGCTACACTGAACTGCCTTCAAACTGAACTTTAAAACCTCCTTGCCTGGAAGGCAGGAAAGACTCGGGCAGATCAAAGGGAAGGAGAGCCGGTTCAAAGGCTCCTGTTCTGCCCAGACACTGGGATGCCCGGTCACTGCCTCCACAGGCTGGTAAGGAGCTCAGAAGGCAGAGCCTGCGTGTCTGGGTGCTTGGAAGAGACTGCCTCTTCCCTCCTCTCCAGCCCTGACGGGCATCACACTCCGCAGGCTGGTAAGGAGCTCAGAAGGCAGAGCCTGCGTGTCTGGGTGCTTGGAAGAGACTGCCTCCTCTTCCCTCCTCTCCAGCCCTGACAGGCATCACAGAGGAGAGCTGGGAGGTTAAAGGGAAAAACTGGGCAGGCATCGATAAGGGGTGGGTCCTGCTGGGTGGAGACAGGAGATGGCATGATCCTCGGCATGACTTCCAGCTCGACAGAAGGGCAGGAGGTGCCAGGTTGCCTTGCCAGCAGCCACTCCTCCTGCTACTCACTCTCTGTCCTGAGCTGAATATTCCCTCTGCTTTATGTGAGTGGGGGATTGGGCTTGATTTGGGTTCCCTGGAACACGCACACCAAGGTGCTTGAGATCATTTATAGTTCTCTGCATCGTTTACAGTAAGAGGAGCTGGGTTTTTGCTGTGGTCTCTGCTGGTATAAACCATGGGTGTTTAAGGCTGGCAGTTCAACAGAATCAATCCCGCTAATTACAGAGCTGCTTAGCTAGGAACATATAGGAGATGTTAAGGACATACATGCACACACACATACATATGTTCTGATTGCTTTTATTCTGGAACGATATAGTGGTTGTATGTTGCAGAGTGGAAAAAGGCATACACAGAGTCCCTTTCTCTCTCCTCTATCATCTTTTGCCTTCTTCGTTGTTCCCTGCCTTTTAACACAGGACTGAGATCTCATTACGTTTTGTTAATATCTGTGTCAGATAGTGATGGGACTGTGAGGGATTGCAGGGGTAGGAGAGGGGAGGGGGAAAAGAAGAAATGAAGCATACGGCTGTGAGAGCGAACACACAACACCCAACTGCACAGATAGAGCCTGAGATTCTGCAGGATTTCTGGTGACACTTCTGCAACGAAAGAAAAATGATAATGTATGTGGCAGCGGATGAAATGGATCTGGGGCTGCAGCTGTGGGGATCAAGTGAGATAAATTGAACGACAAATGCATCTCTCAGTGAAGATAAATATGCAGCACCTATAAAAAAAAATATTTTAGAAAGGAGGGGTGAGGGTAGGACAGGCTGTACCAATGTAAGAATAGTTTTGCTGATGGTTCCTTTGTGCTTATGTGATGGGCTGTTTGCTTTGTGGAAAGGCGGAAAGGTTCATTTTAACTCCCATTTTTCTGAGTTGGATGTACGATGGTGGGTGGGTGTATGTGGGAGATAAAGGGATAAGAGAAGCCCCTGCTGCTACGTAATGGGGGACATTCTCCACAGGTGTAGCAGCCAGCAGATCCTGCAGCAATAAATATACCCATCAGGAGAGCAGTGTCCTGACAGAGAGGGGCTAGTGTGACTGTCACCTCTTGATTAACATTTCATACCTACCCCCTTGGCATGTAAGATCAAGCCAACGTGTAGGCTTGACAGGAGGGAGACATCTTCCTCCTTCCCCCAGCTCTGTCTTTTGAGGCAGAACATTTGAAGCCGTAAGTAGAGAAGGCAGTATTGTATTTGCTGACTAGCAACCCGGTATCTCGATCGTGATAGGATCTGTAGGTCCCAGCTGAGATGAAGGTTCTGTTGTGGTTTAACCATTTTCTTTTGCCTTATTGGATCTCTTTCTCTAAAGCAAGTGTCTGTGTAGCGTGTGTGTATATGTGTATATATATATGGCTCTCACAAAGAGCTTGGCCTGCAGAATTTGGACAGCACTCCAGAGGCTTCTCTTGGGGTTGGTGAAAACTGTTAGCAGACTGTAGTAAACTGGAATTCAAGCCATGAGTCAGTCTGGACACCCCCACCTCTCTTTCTGTCATCAGAAGCATCCACTGCTGCCTTAGCTTTTAGTGTGGAGCTGTCAGAACAGTGCAGTGGAGTTGGAGGGTGGTTTGTATTGCGAGGGGAACTCTGCTTGGGTGGGGAATAAAGAGGTTTGCTTGAGGACAAGGCTACTGAGATAAAAAAAGAAAACGACACAAAAACGTGCCCTGTTTGCAATGAAGTCTCATTGTCTGGGAGTGGTGGAGTGTGTTTTGGGCGCAGAGAGAGAGCAGGAGCACATTCTCTGTGAGCAGGATGGTCCTTGCCCTTTCAGGCAGCAGTAGGGTTTGTGGTTTTGTGGCAGACTGGCTCTTAAGGCCTTGGGTCTAGAAGAAAAAATTATCTGGGCACATGCTGCACAAGTTGTCCACAGAGAGGGTTATTTTGTAATTTTTTTTGTGATGGGGTTGTGCCCTTGAAAACTCAGTGGTGCCAGTTGGAGCTGGGTTGGTACAGTCAGACATTAAGCAAACTTCACCCCGTGTGACTCCGCAGATGGCCATCTGTCCTGACCCACAGCTCTGAGGCTTAGCAGCACCGAGTTTTCCCACCGAGTCATGCCAAAGACAGCCCTTCTCCCAGTCCACAGACCTTCCATCCCAATTGAAATCTCTCAGACTCTGCCTTCAATCCCAGCCATCAGTCTCACGCCACAACCTCTTGTATTGGTTTTCCCGTTCCGGTATCGACTGGTGTTCTACAGTCTTAACCCACAGATGCCTTTGCCCATTCTAATCCTGGCTTCCCTGTGCTTTTGGCCATCTAGCATCCATGGGTATCCACTCTTATTCCTGCTCTCTGTGCATCTGGTCCGCAGTCCCTCTTCCTGTTTGGCTGAGCAGGAGACAGTGATATTGTAACTACAGTGACAGCTGGGAGCTGAGGCCCCAGAGAGCATGGACTTTTTTCCTGCAGGCTGCTTAAACTCCACTGACAGATTTTTTTTCAGGAAGAAGTAGTGTTAAAGGGTGCAAAAAGCTGTTTTTGAGCAAGGCCTCTGCTCTGAATTGCGCATCTGGCCCATCACTGCAACTCTTTGCATCCTCTCAGCCCAGGGTGGCAGGACCTCCAGGGCTGATAGGGGTGATACACTGGAGTATGGGATGAATTGAAGGCAGAAGGCGCCCTGTGCTATCTGTCATCAGGGGTGGGAAATGGTGTTTTTGCTGATGGGATCTGTTTATGGAAACTATTACATTGCTTTCATTCTTCCTCTCCTTTTCCTCCTCCCAGCTAAAATCTTTCTTGAAGGAATGCAAGATTGCCAACTACTGCAAGCCTATCCGGCAGCTCCTGGAGAAACTGCAGGAAAATTCTGCCTACATCGCCAGCAGGCGTCAGAAAGCTACCTTCGGTGTGGCCAGCAGGGAGTCTGTGGTGAGTCTGCTGCTTCAATTTGGGCTTCCTGGAAAGACAGTCAGACTCTGGCTGCTGGGGTTGAGCGGGTGGCAGAGGGAGGAGGGACAACGAGATCATGGAAACGGGAGTGTGTGGGGTGGGGCAGATGTTCACAAACAACTCAACTCCGCAGGGCTCTGGTGCTGTAGCTGGCAAGACTCTGCAGCTAAGAGCCTCATGGAAAACACAGTCCATAAATTATACCCTTCTATTATTTATAACACGCACATATGCAGGGAAGCGCCTTGCTTTGCTGGGGCATCTCCTTTGCCAAGAAGTTTCTTTGTTTTCATCATCCCATTCCTGATGCATATCTGCCAGTTCATGCCTAAAGTGATGGGATTATGCCGCCTCTGTAAGTGTGTTTTTTCCTCCCACTCTGTAGAGACCCGTCTCCAGCAGTGTAGAACCAAGCCATTGGCAGAGTGATATGTGGCAGTTAAGGATCCTGAGGCAAACCTTTCCCCATTCCTCTGGGCCCTTGTGGAGGCAGAGCTATAGAATTAGGAAGGTTATGAGCCTTAAGAACAGTGATCAGGCATCCTGGGCACTGCAGCTGCTTCTCAAGGGAGATGCTGGTATATTCTTCTGTATGCAGCTTGAATGTCAAGCTTGCTGAGAAAATGCTGAGCACATTTGACACCTGGAAGAGTTGCAGTGGCTCTGGGTGGCTCATAGAGCTTGTGGAGCAGTTGAGTTAAACCTCAGGATTCTACCTTAGTGATTAGATGAAGAGGAGTGACTAAGGTGATGATGGAGACCGCCCTCTTACCTTAGGAAATGAACTGTAGCACAGCTAGAAAACAGTATTTTATGGCCGTCTGGCTAACAGGCTGGGAGATGCTGCCTCTCTCCTTGTTTCTCCAGCTCCAGGAGCCTGCCTGTTCTGAGCTGGTTCCTCTGAAGGATGGTGTAGCGTATTGTCAGGACATTCCTTTCAGTGTCCTTGCTTGAAGCTTTTTTCTTTTGCATTGCTCCGTCCTTTTTGGGGACCTGTTGACCTGACCTAAACTCTGAGGTATCTTAAATCTAGGTCCTATGTAAATGAAGCCAAAGGGAAGGAAGCCTTGTTAATGAAGCTTTGTTAGTGTGTCGTTTGGGTTTGATATTTTATCTTTGCTTCTTATCTGGCACAGCACCCTTCGCAAGCCTGATAGCCAGTGAACTGTGTGTGTGTACGCCTCCGTGAGAGGAAGTAGTGGGTCTGACTCTTCCTTGCCTGACAGGAGAGAGGTGAAAACATCTGCGAGGTAATTGAGGTCAGAGAAGTGGCCACATGGTATTATTGGAAACTCTGGATTTCTACATCACTGAAAGCTCTACCTGTTGGCATGGAGCTGGGCATGGAGCAGAAGTTGCAGTGCAGACTAATTTGTCTTCAGACACTAAGGGGTGGGTGCTGCAGGAAAATTAGCCTTTGAAATCCTGACATATCAATGCCAGCACACAGCAGTGCTATTCTGGGATTAAGGGGTTGATGGATCTGAGTTTGAAGTGACTGAGTAGTGTTTGGTTCTGTAAATGCCATTCTGGCTTGGACTGTTTTGCTAAAGGAATTCTGCTTCCCGTCTGGAGTGAAGTGGTTAGGCTTTTGTTGGTTTGTATTTTTTGCGGGCAATGCTGTGACCACCCACCCACTCTGCGGAGGCAGAGTTTTCAGCCTCTAGGGCTCTCCATGAAACAGATGGGCTGGGGAAGGTCGTTGGCTAAATAAAACAGGGTTTCCAACAACTCTGCCACTGTCTGCTTTTCCCAGCAGTTCTGGCTGTGGTCCCTTGGGTAAGAGCTAAATGATTATTTTAACATCTCGCTGCCTGGGTGTCTCCTAGTTGACATTGGTGCACCTGCTTTCCCATGGACATCTGGGTGGCTGAGCAGCAGTAAGGGGCAGGGTTGGCTCTGGAGGGGCAGCGACAGGCAGCCTGCCTTGAGTAAGGGCGGTTGGTTAAGGGGAGCAGGCAGCAGCCTGCCGAGCCTGGTTGGAGACGCTGTTCTGCCATTTAAGGGGATAGAGCACAGCGTAAAGTGCTGCTCGGGAAGGATGCCTGCATTGCCTGTGCAATCCCTATTTTTGCACTGTGGTGTCCTATGGGACAAGGGAGCCTTTCTCTCCCTTTGCTTGGTGGTGAATCAGTGCTCCTGGGAGCAGACAAAAAGCAGCCCACACAGTGCTTTGGTGGGGTGGAAGAGCCGTAGCAGCTGATCCTTTGTTGCCCGGAGGGCAGGTTTTGTTCCCCGGTGGCCCTGTGCTTTCCCCCTGCTCCTTTGCAGGCAGATGGTGTAGATTGCCAAGAAGGGCCGAAGCTCCCGCAGAGACTGGACTTCCCAGATCTGTTTGGAGCATCCCTCGAAGCCTGGGTTGAGTTTCCCAGGCTGTCTCCCAGATACGTGGGACATTGCACTTCTTGTGAGTAAATGTTTCCAGAAAAGGGAAGGAGAGGGGTGAGGGGAGGTATTTGCATATCCCCCTTGCCAGCAAGAGCAATTGAAAGCAAATGCTCTCTGGTATTCACATCCATGCATTTGTGCCTGCTCCACTCTTGGGAGCCCAAATTCTGAGCTAATTCGTCCATGCAGCATGCTGAAGTGTGGCTTTCACAGGGGGATTACAGAGAAATAGGTTTAAATGAGGGAAATAAAGGTGGTGAATGTGATTGGATTTGCACTCCTGAGTAGTGGGTGTGCTTCAGAAAGCTGGATTTTACCCAAGGGTCTATATTTAATTTTAAAGAAGAAATGGCCTGGGGATTGAATTTAGTGCTGCGGGGGGAGCATGGTGGTGCAATGTTTAACTTAACGTGGAGGGACCTTAGAAGGATCCCTCCTTGCATCCCAGGAACTGTAGTTGGTGGGATGGGCACAGCAGATGTGTTCAGCCTGACTTCTTCCACATTGTTTTAAGACTGAGAACTTTACTTTTTTTTTTTTGTAAGAAGCAGGTTAATATTTGAGAGTCAGTGGTTTTTTGAGAGCACAAAGCTCATAGGTTGCTGTACTAACTAAGGTCTTTGTGAGGGGAGCCGAAAAAAGTGGAGTCTGCAGGTGAAGTTGAATCCAGATGGATAACGTGCAGCTCTCATTTTAGGTTTGTCTGCACTAGTGTGGGTCCTGGACTGGCAGAGGAGAATGCAGAGAAGGAAGAGAGTGCACCAGGACCCATAGCGTGTGCTGGGCTGCGTTACTGGGAGTTCTGTGGCTCCCAGGCAGACCTTTGTGCTGACCTGGGGAACCTTTGTTTAAGAACAGTGCAGCCCAGCGGGCTGTTTAATGCAGTGTGAGGTGGGGGAATGAGCTGATGGAAAGCATTGCCTCATTTCCGTGGGATTTCCAGATCTTCTGCATTCATCCCCATCTCACATTTCAGATGAGAGGTTTTTCTGGAGGGTGGGTAATCTTTGTTCCATTTGTACAGGTACTAGCACTGGGGGCTTGATCCATGCTGGGTGTTCCCGACAGCACAGTGATGCAGAAGCAGTAATAGAAGGAGGATTGCAAATGGTTAAAGTGCGTGTGATGGCATCCACTCTCTCAAAATTCCTGTTGAGGTGTTCTAACTAGAAAGATGGGAGTGTTTTAGTGGTCTTTTTTTATCTTTGTATTCCAGCACACTTTAAAACACAAAGAGCTGTATCAGACAGAACAAACACAGTTTTGCCCTCTGTAAGAGGAGTCTTTCTCAGAAGCTGTCCATACCAGGCAGCGTCAACAAATTTCCTGATGACAGCTGGCAGCCTGATATGAGCCTGATCTATAAATGGGGTGACTTTGTACTCCTCGGGAATTACTCCTCTTGCCACAGCGGTGGGTCAGATCGACAGTAAAGCCGTGCTGTCTGCTGGCTGGCGTCGCCGCTAGCGAGAGCTGCTGGAGTCGGCGGAACATCAGCTGTGCTCTCAGCCAGCCTGCCGGGGAGGAGACCGGAGAGCAGACGCAGGCTCCAGCCGTGCAGACCTGGAGCCGTGTTGCAAACAGTCCCGTGGGGATTGTGAGTCTGGGACCCGCGATTACCAGAAAGGGTCTGTTTGGCTTGCTGCAGTATTGATAGCGCCTGCTGGAGGATGGATGCATAAATAGATTCTGCGCCATTAGAGTGCAGGTGACACAAGCTGGTTGCCATTTAATTGCCGAAGTTCAACTCCCGGTGCCAGCTGCAGAGACCAGAGATCGTCTCCCATTCCTTCCCAGTGATGGGCCAATTAGGAGCTGGCGTAGACTGATGTATTTCACTTTAGAGTGTACACTGAGTACTTGTTTGTGTGAGCTGGGAGCTCGGCGCTGCTATCTGTTGCAGAGACCTGCTCTTTCTGTCTTCTCGTTCATGTGCTGCTCTTCAAACAAACTTTTCCCCACACCTTGTCTCACACCTTCAGCCAGCACACCATGGCTCTCTAGTTTTGAGGCTCAGCTCCCCAGAAGCAGTTGATTTGGGATCCGCTGAAGAATATTTGAGCTGTTGCTGTGTTTTTTGCAATGAAGATAGTCTGGCCTCTTGTTCCCACCCTCAAACAGCAGCATTGTGTACGCACAGCTGCCCGTACAGAGCTCTGGATTTGTTCTCAGCCCTGGTTCAGGATACTCTTGTTGGAGCTGTGTTGACCTTTGAGTGTGTCTATGCTAACCTTTGTTTCTGTTGCTCATTCCCTTCCTCCTCTGCCTGTTTCAATTCCTTCTTGTATGTCATGTCTTTCTGCTTCCATTAGATTGACTTTTTACTGTGGGGTAATGCAAAGCCTCTGGTAATCTGGTTAACAGGTACAGTGCTGTGTGGGTTTTAAGTTAAAGGGATGTTGGCAGGTTAAGAAGAATGTATTTGAGTATGACATACTACCACCCCCCTTTCAGCACTAGCATGCCAAGTGATTGAAGCGTAAAAGAATTTTTAACCATCTAATTTGCTTCCCACCATTTACGGTGTTTGCACCTCCTTATTCTCCCCGCTTGGACAGCGGAAACAGGCACAGCACTTCTTCATGCTCTGCTCTCTCAAGGTTGGGATGAGTCCAAGACCCTGCAGGGGAATGTTTGTTTCAAAAATAAGCATTTGGCTGTAGAACAGGGGGAAGAGGCAATCAGACATCTTTGGTCCTTAGGTCTTGTAAATGCTTGAATGAGGTTTTTCTGAATTAAAAAGCAAGAACTGAGTAGGTGATCAAATGCCTCCACTGAAGGAGCAGGGGACAAATCTTGTCCTGATAGATCTTCTGATCTGTCCCTTTGATTCCTACCTTCAGGTTTCAGTTGAAGTAATTTCTTTTTCATTACAATGGGCTGCGTAATCTGACTTGACTTCTATGTCAGTGTCTTCTCACTAGATCTAGAGATAGTAATAGTGGATCCCAGAAGGCATTGAGCTGATTTTAGGAGAGCCTATTGCGAGTTCTCAGCAATTCTGAGAATCAGGCCTCTTCTAGAAGGGAGTCATAGGAATCTAGGAACCCACATTCCAGGCCACCATGCTGAGAAAATTTGGTGATCTTCCATAAGCTAAAGTATCTTATGCGCCACCGTATAGATGCTCCCTTATGAGGATCTTATGGTGGCCTTCAGCTGTGTCTCCACCAGGACTGCACACATGTGCCGTTGGTATCCAGTGCTTTGACATTGCATGAGTAAACTGTTGCCTTGGCCAAGCTGTCCATTTCATCTTCTGGCTTTCTTGTTCTCCCTGCAGTGCCCAGGCATTGCTTTGCCTAAGGAGAGCCGTCAGTCACACCACTCCTGACTCAGTAGTTGCTTCAATGGCTGTGCCTGGATTTGCACTCAGTCCTGCGTGCATTCTTAGACACGGTTGCCAATTTCCTGCCCAGAAGCTGGGAAAAGGCATTTTTGGGAAAGGGTCTTACCCTCTGCTCTTGACCCCCTGCATTTACCAAGGTTGTGTTGGAAAAATGCTTTGAAAACCTTTCTTAAATTTGCACCCCCTCTCTCCACAGGAGCAGTGGGAGAAGCAGGTCAAAGAGGAGGGGACACCGCTGACCAAGTATTACGCTCAGTGGAAGAAGCTAAGAGAGAAGGAGATACAACTGGAAATCAGCGGCAAAGAAAGAGTAAGAATGAAACTCCCATCTTACTGGATGTGGGAAGACAAGAGAGCCCTGTCCTGGCAGCAGGATGGTGGCTGACCAAAACCAGCTGGTGTGAGCTGACATTGGCTTGAGCTGTGAGTGTGTAGGCTGGGAATTGTTGGAAAGAGCACGCGTGTGGCTGGATGGCAGCTTAGCTGGTGTCTTCAGCTCCCTGTGGATTTATCTTGCTGGGATCTCTAGGAGCAACATCTGTGTTCCCTGCCTGTAGCCTGGCGAGGGGAAGATGCCTCACTTCCTAGCAAAGAGAATATCAGAGATGAGTTTTGTTTTGCATTTTCTTATTTCACCCACGTGGGGGTGGCTGGTTGTGAGGTGGGACTTGCTGTCTGGACAGAAGTGCTCAGG
Source organism: Pterocles gutturalis (assembly GCF_000699245.1). NCBI lineage: Eukaryota > Metazoa > Chordata > Aves > Pterocliformes > Pteroclidae > Pterocles > Pterocles gutturalis. Next base: position 33,679 of record NW_010110230.1, on the reverse strand, counting down.
CTGCCGTTTCCCACATCTCCTCCCCAAGGGAAGGCTCCTTGGCCGCTCCTCGTGGCACTGTGCTCCGGGATGCCGAAAGTGGGGGTTGGAGCTCGCTTACATTAGGAGTCTAAAGGAAAGCTGTCTCGATGCTAATGCAATGAAAGTGGCTGAGCTAGGCTCTTGGCCAGGGAGCAGGAAATAGATATAATTGGTGTCTCCAGCGTATGGTGGGGAACAATTAAAATAATCGATGGGACGTGAGGATGATTGGCGCTGAGCCTCGTAGAAGACCTGGGAGATCCTAGAAATGCTCAGTATTGTGTACCAGCCTGAGATAAGGACAGGAGGCTGAAATTCCCTGGAGCAGCCATGCAGAGGGAACAAAAAGCACGCTCGTTTTCTGTGCAAACCTGTCAGGAGAATGCGGCCTTTGCAGAAAGGAATTTGGTGTGGGGGGGGAGCTAAGAAACAGCAAGAAGTGATGTCTGTGAGTGGGGCTAATGTCTTGCCCAAAACTGGCCCTGCTGTTGTGAGCTGACACTTTCCTGGTGCTGAAGCAGTTATTACAAGGGGAGAGATCAGCCCTCAGTGTGGACAAGCCCCCATCTCAAGGGGAGCTGGAGCTCCTTGGGGTGGCCTGGACCAGCTGAGGTGGAGGGCTCCCCTTAAGGGTGGTGGCTTTCCCATAGCACGGCTCAAAAGGTGACTCTGAAACCAGGGGAAGGCTGAGGGGCAGTGGCAGGGACTTTTTTTTTTCTCTTGCAGAAAGTGGGCTGAACAGATGAACTGTAGAGAGAAGCAGATTTTGGAGCTAGCTTTTGGAAAGGCCTGTGGCTGCCTGACATCTTTGCTTGGTGAATGGGGCTGTTGTCTCTCTCAGTGGGGACCGCGAGCTTAATGATGCAGCATTGTGAGCCCCAGCAGGAGAGTGAACACCATGAGGCCCATTAGGGCTGGGAAAATCCATGTCCCATTAGCAGCCATTGGGGGGAAAAAAATAATAACAGAAAAAAAATCAGCCCAGCTCTCAGCTGCTGTGAGCTGCAGCTTGCCTTATATAACAGCCCTGACCCTCTCTGCCCATCCCATTTGCTTTTCCCAATGGTTTTTAATGGGATGTAGACTAATCTGCTTTGTGAGACGCAGTAGCTAGTAACCCTTTAGCTGGGGATTAAAAGACTGGCCCCCAAATTACCTAATTACTGCTCCTCTGTGATGAACGCAGGCCGTATCTGTGAGCTGTGGCTCAGTACCAGTCTCATTCCTTTGCTTTGTGATCACTCTGTGGCTAGTGGGGCTTTCTGGTGTCTTTATTCTGGGGTCCCCATCTTGAAGGCGCTCCTGTGGAGTCTCAGAAAGCTGGAGGTGGCACCACTCAGCATCATTCAATACCAGGCCCTTTTTAACATGCTCAGGTTGAGTTCAGCCATTACTAATGTCACCCAAACCTGTAGGCTGCCTTTGGAAATGGGGACTTTTCCTAGGAAGCATGAAAATACAAAGAAGTCCCAACTAACAGCCTGTGCTCCCTGCTGTACATGCCCTGCACAAGATACTGGAGACATTTTTCTGAACAGATGAGAGCAGTGACGCATGAACCTGTCTTGTCCACTGGAATTGGGAGGGGCTAAGGGAAGCCTTTTCCCTGTAGCAGCTCCCCTGCCCCACAACGGAGCTTCCTGGAGAGAGGATGGCCCCAGTGTGTCATTAGGTCAGCTGAGGGCAGCCGTTTGGCAGTGCCTCTGGATTGCTGCTCCTGCTGTGTTCCGCTTCCCAAGTCTGTTCTCTGGTTGTTTGGAAAGCCAGGCATGTGCTGCTTTCTCTGTGCATTTTCCCAGCACAGATACAGCCCAGCAGGTCTCTGCAGGGCTGGTGGAAGGAGACGCATCTCATAGTGAAAAAAAGAAGGTGGGAAGATGATTTAAAATCAGGACCCTAAAAATGGTGATTGGTGATTTGCTCCTCTCTCCACTTCTCTGGCCAGCTTCTGACTTCCCATCCTGGTGCTGCAGGTTATTGCTTGTAAGTGCTCACCTTCCAGAATCAGTATTGGCCAGCTGGGGACCATAACCATGAAACAGGCTGAGAGAAATCGCTGGAACTGGCTGCAGGAGCAAATGCATGTCTCAGTGTCTCTCATCTCTCCCCCATCCCATTCTTTCATTCTTTCTCTCTTTCTGCTGAGAGCTGCCTTTCTGTAGAGACTGTGCTTTGCTGCTGGGGGAAGCTCCTGGGAGGGTTGAAGTGGATGTAGTCAGAGAGGAGTGTGGTGAGGGGTGGTCTGACAGGTGGGAGAGAGCAAATGAGTTATTACTCGCAGGGCGAATGTTTCCAAGCAAGCTAATGTGTGCTAATGCATGAGTGCTTCCCAGGAGGGGCGCAGCCAGGCACGGGCAGCGGGCAGCTGATGTTCAGAGAGCACTTGGGATGTAATTTGCATTCTGATTATCTTTGCCCTGCTGGCCTGAGCCCTTGCAAGTAAATCCTCCCCCAAATCCCCCTCTGGAGAGGTGTAAAGAGCAGTGAGGTGGTGTCAATTGCAAGTACTTAATGGCATTGATATTGGCTGTCTGCAAGAGCAAGGCTCTTGGCCCATTGATCTCCATGAGGGCTTGCAACCAGGGAAACTGGCACGTGGACCTTAAGCATCTTCAGCACCTTGCCATTTAACTGTGCTGAAATCTGCAGCCAAAAAGACAGTGCCTTTGCTAGAGCTGTCACTGGAAAACTGCTGCTTCAGAGATGACCAGCACAGTCTGGCGTGATTGTGGCTTTCAGTCCAGAGATCCAGGACCGCCAGCTCATCGTGGATCTCTTGCATTTGTATCCATGCTAAGGGACCAGTGGTAGATGGGCCCATTAGCAAAAGTAGTTGATTAGGTGAAGATCAATAGAGCAGTGGTGCTTTGCATGGGTCTGACTCACAGATCTCTCTGTTGCTCCTCTGGTTGGCAGCAGGGAGACCCAATTGTTTCTGGCAGCGTGGCTTACGCACACTGGGCAAAGCCAAGTTCCTGTGTTTAAGCTCAGCATTTTATGTTTAAAAGTACAAATTAAGGTTGTTCCTACTGTTGATTTTTGGTTTTTTCCAGCTTGAAGACTTGAACTTCCCAGAAATTAAGCGTAAGAAGCAAGATGAAAACAAGGAGGAAGATAAGAAGGAGTTCAAGGACCTCTTTGACCTGGACAGTGACTCTGATGAGGAGAACGTTGGATTCTCTGTGAAAGGTATGGGACTGGGGCTGGGCATACCTTCTCCTTGTCCAGAATTTGGTATGATGGGGGTCAACAGGGCCTTGCCCTAAGGGGGATGCATGCTGACCATGTTCAAAAGATGTACTCTTAGGGAGAAAGAGCAGATGATGCCTTTTGGAGGCTTTTTAAAGTGACAGACAGAAGGTGGTTGGGAGGCTTTTATCTTTCCCTCTCCTACTTTGTCAGTCCAGCTTATTTTAAAACCTAGTCCTGCATTAGTCTTTTTCTGTACACCACCCATACTCTCTCCTCCTCTTAGCACCTTTATTTTGTCACAGACACTGACCTCAACATGATAGCCCAAGAGCCAGGGGGTGTTTGGCTGAACACAGACCCTGCATTCAAAGGCTTCCAAGTGGCAGCCGTGGTTCTTATGGTAACTCCCAAAGAGCGAGTTCCCCTTCTGTGCTTATAACCTGTGCAGGTTCTGGCTTGGAGTCTCACCTTGGAGAACACAAAAGTGTTTGCTGTCTATTTGCACCGTGAGTGGAGGGGTAGAAAATGATGGTTTTTTCCCACACCTATAAAAGAGGAGTAAGAATGTTCTTCTGCCTGACAGCATGCTGGATCTTTGCTGTGTGTGTCATTGCCAACCATAGCTGTCACAGGGCCTGGCTACCAGAACAAGGATCTTTGATGGAAGAACAGTTATCCTCTCTTTGCGTACACTTCTGATTTATTTATTTTATAGTGACTGACTTTGCAATTTTCTTGACAAGCCAAGAAAGTCTAGAGCCTCTAGAGAAGATGGAGTGGTGTCACTCTCTGGCTGTGACCACGAGAGGGCCACAGTAAATTGTGGAACCTGCCTGAGAAGTTCACCACATAGTTTGAGGATGGTCTTTTTGTAATTTGGGATGTTTGGGATATCCCAGGTTTTCTAAATGCATTGTCATTCATATAGCAGGGCGACTTGAAGGAATTCAGAGTTTTCTTGTTTAGAGATTTAATCTAGGGATCAAGTCCTCGCCTGTCGTGCACATTGTAGGGCATGAGGATAAATCTTGAGACTTATCACAGAACCAGTGAGCAGTGTCTCCCTCACGGGCATCTGTGACACAGGAGGAAGAGAAGGTTGGGAAACTCTTGTCTGATAGCTTAAGGGTGAAGTCAGTGGATTTTTGTAGGTGACCTGGCAAAGAATGGGAGGAGAGCAAAAGTGAGCACATGATCCAAAAGGGTACTGAGAGATCAGTGTGACATTAAAAATGATTTGCGGAGATCTGGGGTTGTCTCCCCTGCTGTGTGAGGCAGTGCCTCAGAAGAATCCCAGCAGCTCTGGAAAGGCAGTGATAACCCGTTCAGAGGGCAGGCTGCTGGGGAGGAGTGGGCCCTGCTCAGTAAGTCAACATGAAAAATTCTGGGGTAATAATTGAGGGAGAGATGTCTTGACCCAGCTGGTGTAGAGTTTGAGGTAGGGATTTGAGTTCTCGTGTCCAGGGTCCCAGTGCAGGGGTCCTGGGTGGTGCCTGCTGGCTGGTTCTGGTTGCTTTGGTTGGTCTGCACCTGGCTGTGGTGCAGCCACACCAGGGAATAAATTGCAAGCCGTGTATTGATGCACGCAGAAGATAACGGCTGCACAGGAAAAGGAAGGAGAGTGATGAATTTGCAATTGTTTTTTGATCTTGTGGATCTGAGGGGAGATTCCCCCTACCTTGTGCAGGTGGAGCTGAAAGCTGCCAGCTCATTTCAGCAGGGTTGCACACCCCCAGCGTCCTCCCCAAGGGCAGGAAGGATGGTGAGAGCAAACAGCTCCATCCGATCAAGAGAAGCTGCCCTCTGGAATGGAGAAAGCATTCGGCAGGCAGGACAGACTCCCGTGCTTGGGTCTCTGCAAGGTCTGAAGAGGGGAGAGAAACAAGTTTTTGAATGCCTGAGCAGGTGAGGGCAGAAGGAGCCAGGAGATGGGGAGGAAGGAGCGTGGATTTGATCAATCTGTGTGTTGCTGGTGGGGGTGGGGAAGTTTGCGTGTTTCTCTCATTCGCCAGCTGACAGATCTCTGGGAGGAAAGGCGGCTGCTCCTGGAAATTATTAATGACTTCAGAAGAGGTGCTGGACTGCCTCGTCATGAGGCAATTAAAGGCGAGAAGGGAGCGCGGCTGCGGCGTCTCTGCGGGCCTGGCTGTAATGAGTGATCTGTCCGCGTTAGGTGTTGGTGTGCCTCTAATGAACTTGAGCAGGTTTCTGCATTTATTCCTCACGTAATCATATTACGTCAATTTAATGCCAGACTGGTGGGGGCCAGGGAGTGTAGAAGGAGAGGTCAGACATTTTCATTTCCAGCAGAATAATCCTGGCCCTTCTCAGAGATAAAATTCCTGCTATAGGCTGTCAGCTTGAGGATCCAGAGGTGGAGTGGGGCGGAAGAGAGGAGAAGCACTGGTTAACCGGAGCACCCTTAGCATTGTTTTCTGGAGTCTTGCTGATGTGCTTCTGCCTCAGGAGATGGACGCTTGAGTTTTATAAATTGTAAATTGGTGGAAGGGCAAGCAGAGGCTTAGGGGAGAGGAGCAGGAGGCTGGAGAAGGTCAGTAAATTCCTCTTGATGGCCTGCTGCCTGTGTCATAGCATGTGGGAATGACCGAGGGCTCAATGCCCTCTGCCCACAGCTGGTTTCTCTGCACACTTAAATGAGCTGGTCGCTGGATCTATTGGTGCTTTTGCTTGTGCTGCGTGATGGATGAGAGCGTGCCCCTCTGGGTTGTTGCCCGAGCTGCTCAGGTGCCCATCAGGGTGATGTGCTGGTGAACGGTGCTGCAATCCATCTCCCGGGGAGCGGGTGCTCTCCGCATGGCTGCGGGCGCCCGAGAGAGCTCCGTCCACGAGATGTAGCTTCTGATCCCTCGGGGGGCCGTTGCACGGAGGCTGCGTGCTGGCAGGGCTGACAGATGGGTGAAAGCCGAGCGAGCAGGGTGATGACGGGGAGCGGGGACACTCGCAGCTTATTAATGGCTCTGTCTCCAGCTCAGTAACATAGGTTCAGTACTGAGGAGGGAGGATGGGGCAAAAAATAGATGCCCTGGTGGGGCCCAAGAATCGCAGTGGGAGAAGGATGTGGAGCCAGTTTCCAAGCAGAGGTCCCGGTGTGTGAATAAACAGCTTCTTCAGCAGCTTTTTAAGCAAAGGCAGGCAGCCTGCAGCACTGAGCTGGGCTTAGCTCAGGGGTGGTGGCTGGAAGGGGGCAAGAAGCAGCTGGTTCATCTGCTCCCTCTGTACAGAATTTGTATTCTGTCCTTCAAATGTCTGGTGACTCATGCTGTCTGGAGAAGGGAGAATGGGAGATGCACTCTTCCGCTGAAGAAAACTCAACAAGTAAAAGAAGCCCGGTTCCAGAGGCTCAGAGGCAGATGATTTTCCCACAGAGACTCTTAATACTTCCTCTCCAGCTCCCTTGGACCTGGTTAGCCATATGCAGAGGGGATTTGCAGCAAGGGCTGTTCCTAGACCTGTCTGGTGTGGCTTAGAGAGGGAATAAAGCCAAGAGAGGTTTACAAGGATGCCCTGAACCAGAGAGCCTGTCCTTGTTTTCAGTTAGATGGAGCCATGGAGGGTGGAGGTGGCTATACACAGGCACTGTTTCTCAGTGGAACCACCCCTTCTCTGGCCTCAGCTTTGTGACTTATTCCTTCTCCTTTCCCATGTTCAGGAGGCCCATTCCTTCTTATTGTGCTCTTTTGTCCATCTTCCTCTCCTAGCTCTCATGGCTCTGTGAGCAGGGCAGACTGGTGTTTTCACCATGGACACCTGGGTGCTGCGCCAGTGCTGCTCCATAAATACCAGGTAGCAGCAAATCCTGGGCTTTAGCAGTAAAACCCTGCTACGGGCTTCGAGGTGATCTGACTGTCTGCATCCTGGCCTTCCTGCCCTCTGGCAGGTGCCTCTGAAGTGAAATGCATCCTCCTCTGGGCCTGCAGTGCAAGGGGACACGGCTTTTGGAGAAATACAGTAAATTTCCCCTGTAGTGTGTGTGTGACTGTGCTCCTGAGGATGACTGTTGGGACGATGGAACTTCCCCCTCTGTGTATACTTCCTGTGGGGATGTTTGGGTGCTGCTCTTTATGTTGCCATTTACATGATAAAAATACTTGCAGGTAAAGCCAAAGCCAAGCAAGCATCAGACGACAGCTCAGAAGCAAGCAGCAGTGACTATGGCGAGGATGACGATGAAGAAGAAGGAAAGTATGAAATTGAGGAGGATGAGGAAGAATTGGAAGAAGGCAGTGACTCAGAGGGTAAGTAGTGCAGTTGGGCAGAGGGGAAGGGGATTATTGACAGCGCTGAGAACTGAAGGCTCCTTTGCATTCTGGGGCCTCCCCTACGAAGGAACCATCTCCTCTTTTCTTGCTGTGCTGCTGTTCTGAGCTGCAGGCTGTCAGGAGGGACTTTTACATGCAGACACCCCCCCAGACAGGGAGAGCAGGCAGTTCTGAATTTATACTGAGAGCAGAAGGGTTAAGGGCTTTGCGGGCCTTTCTCTAACAAGCCACCAGTCCCTTTCATCTCTTTTCAGGGACCTCCTGCAGAGAGGCTCAAACAAACTCTTGAAGTAAAGCCCACGCCAGCAGAGTACAGAAACCCTGCTTCAAGGCTCTCCGCAGGTTGCATGGGGGTGTGGAGGGTGCACTTCACTTTTATCTGAGCAGTGCCTGGGGTACCGGGTGCTGCGCAGCGGTAACCCTTTAGTTGCTGCTTCTCAGCAGCCCCTCCCAGGATAGGACTGGTAGGAGATCTTGTCCAAGTCCTGCATCCAGCTGGGGTTTCTGCGCTGAAGCAGTGGTGTTTGCCAGCATGGACAGACCCTGTTCGGTGCTTGGTTCCAATCCCTTCTGCCAGTGAGTAGCTGCTGTCCAGAGACAGAATTGGTGAGAGTGGTGGGCATCAGCGGGAGAGCCTACCCGTTCCGCCTGCTCCTAGCAGGCCAGAAGAACAGCTGTCTGCATGGCTGCTGAGAGAGCTGCCAGCCGTGTCCCCAGGGCTGTGCTAGACCCCAAGCCAGGCTTTGTTGCAGCTGAGGCGAGGGCATCTTCCCTTCCATCCCTTGTGCAGAGCCACAGCCAGCCAAGAGCCTGCTCAGCACCCCAGCAGTGCCGCTAACCACATTGGGCTCAGTCCTGCCCGTGTCTGCCGGGCCTGCCGGGGGCTCTGGCTGCTGTGCTGGTCCTTTCCTGGTTTCTCTGTGCTGCTTGCTTAGGCCTTTGTACTGGAGGGCCAGGCCTCTGCTCCTCCGCGTGCCACTGGGTGTGATGTGTGGCTGTGGGGAACGGCCACAAAAGCTCCAGTGTGCAGGCTGTCTTCACTGGTCTGGGGAGCAG
>NW_010110230.1:24510-25109 GCF_000699245.1 Pterocles gutturalis | reverse complement strand
GTGAGAGCGAAATCCGACTGATTTAGCGTGGCAGATGGCTGTGGCTTGGCATGCACACCCAGACCTCGGCACCGAGAATAGATGGGGGTTTGATGTGTGTTCTGACAGTGCTGCAAAGGATAAAGAGGGAGCGTTTTCCCTCTGCCTCAGCCGAGCTGAAGAAGAAGCTCCCTTCCTTGGTGTCTGGGGGAGCAGGAGCTCTGATCCTCACCCGTAAAGGTTTAGGAAGCATAGTGGGTCTCTTCGAGCCAGGATACACAGGTGCAGCAGGAGTGACAGGCAGTCCTGGGTGCTCCTGGCCTGTGGCACTTTTTCAGCCATCAATCAGGCAGGACGGACAGGTTCCCCCTTCCTCCCCGCCCCCCTCCATGGCTTAAGCTCTGTGTGCTGAGCGTTCCGTGTGTTCCACACACGGGCGCAGCCTGGTTGGGAAATGGAGCAGCGAGGAGCTGGTGTCCATGGCAGCTTCCCACTCCCTGGGGAGCCGCTGGAGGGGCCCTGCTGCGGTCCCGATGCTCCGGTGTCACCAGTGCTGTTTTGAAAGATATCAACGGCAGTGAGCATCCAGCCCCTGATCTGGGCAGCTGGAGGAAGTGTTT
>NW_010110230.1:19509-24465 GCF_000699245.1 Pterocles gutturalis | reverse complement strand
GCTGAGAGGGGGGAGACGCAGCCACATCCCTCAGCTGCTGCTGCTCCCCGCTATTAAAATATAATTTAAAAAAAAAGGAGGGAGCTTGGGGCTCATTTTGCATTTGTTAGTCTTGCTGTTACCTGACAGCTCCTTCCTGTCAGCTCTCAGTGCCCAGCCGGATGGCTATAGCGAGGACCTGACCCGAGCTGGGAGGGCTGGAGGCGCTGCCTGGCTCCTGCCCCGAGTTCTCATTTTGTTTCTCTCTCAGGTTTAACAATCAGTTCGGGCTCCTCTCCTATTGCCCTGGGCACTGCAGAGCCAGCGCTGCACCGAGCACCCTGCAGCGCTCTCCTGCCGCTATCTGGGAGCTGCAGCGGCGCCAATAAATTAATGCGTGTCTGGGATTAATTAGCAATGATGAGTTGCCTCGACTCGCCTCACTCTCGCTCCAGGAAAGCAGGATTTACACCTCTCGCTCTTTCCCCCTGCAGAGGAGGGCGAGGAAGCCACACGGAGTTCCCAAGGGTCACAGAAGCAGAGGAGCCGCACTCGGGGGATGTCACAAGCTGACCTTCAGCAGCTCGCCCAGGGAGAAGAGGACATTGTGGAGGACTTGGCTTTCTCCGATGATGACTGAGCATCCTCACGGCCCCCCTCCAAGCTTATCCCATACAGCACTGCTGTCATCACCCAGCCTTCTGCGCCTTGCAGCGGGTTCTCAAAGAGGCGGTAAGAGCGGGGGAGGACGGAGGGTGGGAGACCAGCCCCAGGTGCTGCCAAGGACTTTCTCAGTGACACAGCAGAGATGCTACTTGGACTTGGAAGCTTTTCACACACACTGCCCCCCTCCCACCCCATCAGTTGTTTTTTTGTTAACGGTAAAAATTGTGGTCACGTCAAGGCCAGTAAACTGCTCAGCGCAGGTAATAAAACGTCCTCATTAAAATCCGCTGCTTTAAATACCGTGGGGTTCAGTTTCAGCTCCTGCTGGAGCATTAACGAGGTGACCAAGGGGAAGGGCAAGTTATTTTGTCTAAGGGTCCTCCTGTGTTCAGCCACCCACCCCTGTGGCCCCATATTTTGCTCTGGGACTGTCCCCAAACCCTCCCTTTTGCCATGCAGTTCGTAAGGATTGCGGAGCATGTTTCAGAGTGTTGTATCTTCACTGCACATGGAAATGTTACCGGGAACATCAGAAGTCACGCTGACTGTAAGGATGCTGAGGAAGTTAACTTTAAATAAGAGCCTTAGGGTAGGGCAGGGAGAAGGTGGGGAGAGGGGAGGCTGTGCAGGCAGGAAGGAGTAAGAAGAGACAAAACTAATAACATAATCTCCTTCCACAGATCATTACCGCACAGGTAATTACTGCTGCAGTCTGGAGTTGTAAGGGGTTTGCTTTGTTCAGGGTTCTGGAGCTTAGTGGCAGGAATGGGGAGAGAGGGTTTCTTTTTCCCAGCTGCAGTGACAGTAATTACCAGACCTGCCCTTCGGAGACACACACCCAGAAACCTTCATCCCGTAAGGGTGGGAAGGCAGTAACTGCAGAAATTAGTAATTTGGGCTTTAGTATTATGATCATCATTGTTGTAATTATTGTTATTTGTAGCCCACTCTGAGGGGGCCAAAAAGCACCTGCTGCTGCATTAGGGGTTCAGGAGTGCTCCAGACTGAGGTTCCCTCTGGCCGGTAACACCCGTGTCTGCAGGGAATCACACATGGGAGTCCGGGATAGGACTGCAAGATGAGACTGGTAAGGCCCTAACTGTAAGAAAAAGGTTTTAACTTACCTTTTCTTCCAAAAGAGAAAGGAGTTGCTTTGTCTCCTTTCTCCAGCTTAGCTGGGCCAGGTGCTGCCTTTCAGCAGCTGTGACCCCACCCTCCCAGATGCTCCAGGAGTTCCCAACACCAGCACTAGGGGGTATGGCCCCAGGGTACACACCAGGAAAAGAAAGGAGACTTCTTGCAAGGAGCTCAGGAAGCTAGGTACTGTTTGTAAATTAAGTGTTTTTCTTTTTTATTTAAATTGATTGCTGGAAAGCATTTTGTATCGTGATGTGATGGATAATGACTTTTTTTTTTTTTTACAATATAAAGAAGCTAATGTACCACCAAGCTATTTTGTAAGAAAAACGGTAGCACGTGCAACGTTTAAACAAAACAAAAAAAAAAAAAGGGAGGGATGGGGGGAGAAGAGAGAAAAGTACCACATGTGATTGTTGTTCACAACTGTACAAGTCACAGGAGGTCACCCCCAGGCGTTACCATCTCATTCACAGTAGTAAAAAACTCTACCCATTGTTTTTTGCCTGAATTCCTCAGCATCCCTCCCCTCCTCGGGAACGCACAGGTATCGTCTCATGGTCCACAGCAGGCCAGAATGTGCAACTACATCCACCTCTGTAACAAGGCTTTAAAAAAGAATAAAACCAACCCTATGAACAAAAACCCCACCCCAAATGTAGAAATGAGTCTGTTGTACACGTGAAGGAAGGAATGAGGCCTGTGACCCTTCATCCCACCAAAGCACACCCTTTTCTTCTTCTCTTTAAAACAAAACATGTAATTAAAAAAAACCCACAACCTCTGCAGGGCTGGAGCACAGGCAGAGTCCGTTCTCTGTGTGCGCGCAAAGGGACAACGTGCCAGGGAAGAGGGCAGCCGCTAGCCCGTGGGACAGCACTGAGCCGCCTGTGCCGTACCATCCACACTGAAGTAAACATGGACCGGAACTTGCCTTTTTTTTTTCCTTTTTTTTTTTTTTTTTTTTTTTTCTTTTTGTCTGTCTTTGGTATTGTTTTCAAAGTTGCTAGAGATGCATAGACACCTGAATGAGGAACTGAGTACAGTTTCCAGGGAGATACTTGGGAAGGTTGTTGGTTTTCGATGGGTTTTTTTGCTCAGGGGGGCCGAGTACCGTGGGGAGCAGCAGTGCCTGTTCCCCTTCCCTCCCTGGAGTCACACCCAGAAGTTCCTGAAAGCCGTGTTTGGCAAAGAAAAGCGTTCATTGCATGTCCACGGCTCTCCATCTCCGACTGGTGAGCGAGAAAGGGTGTGAAAGGGAGTGGGAATGCTGCTGCCATCCTCCAGAATAACCTTTCTCTTCACTCGCGTTGTCTCAGTACATCTTTGGATAGTTTTCTTTCCTTCCCTTTTTAGAGTTTTTAAAACTTCTCTAGTTTGTTGGTTTTTTTTTTTAAACAAAAAGCAAATGCATCCAAAAAACACCTAAGAACCTCCCTTCCTCACTCCTGTGTCTCCCGCTGCTGAGGGAAGCTCTCCTGCTCTCTCCAAACGCATTAACTTCAGCTTGTTCAGCTGAATCTCAGTTCCAGAAGCAGTCAAGAGCTGTCCTGCAGTTACGATGGAGGTTTCGTGGTGTCGTTGAGCCCAGCAATGATGGAGGGGTTTCCGTTCTCCTGCTTTGGTGAGACGCGGCTGGCAGAGGGCAGACTGCTGCTGAAGGGGGATGCCACGCTGCCCGTGGAGGACGGCCGGAGATCAGCCGGGGGCAGGTCCCGCTCCGTTGGCCGTAAACCTGGAGGTTGCAGCGGGAAAGCCATGGGGAAGCCTGCCATGTACAGAACTCTGCCCACTCTCTTGGCACCCTATTAATAAAAAAAAGGGGGGGGTGGGAAATAAATGCAGGGGGTTGGGAAACGGCCTGTCTGCAGCTGCCTTCAGGTGTGTCAGGCGAAGGGGGCTGACTGATTTCTGCCACTTCTGGTATTTCATTAACAGGCACCATGGGATGGACAATTTGCTCAAATTCTGCTCTCCTACTGCTAACCCAGCCCAGGGTACGGTACACCAGGACACTGCACGGGCGCCACCTCTGGAAGTGCGTGTTTTGGGGGGGGGGGGAGGTGCTGGGATGACAGGATGAGGGAGGAAAAAAAAATAATCTGGCTACGGTGTGGCTGCTGTTAATTGCACAGGAAACTGTAAGCCTGCAGCCTCTCCCCTCTGCAGCACTGAAGAAAACTCTCCTGAAGCCATTCTCGCCTCCCAGCAAGGGCCAAAGGCCCCACAACTTTCCAGCACCTACACAGCTGGTTCACATTTAAACTTAAACAAAAACACAGGCTTGTGTTCAAACCAGACAACTGCAGCATTATTCAGTTAGCGACATCAGGACTGTGCTCCCTACTTACCCCCCCCAAGCCTTATTATAGAACTTTAAACACTATTGATTAAGTCGGAGCAGAGTTTTTCTAGTTTCAGCCCATATCTCATATTCCCTCACCAAATCCGATCTAAGAATGTCTGTGAGCTATTTGGCGTTCTCTGGTTTTATGCAACATAAGAGTTTTATTTCCTACTGAATTGACCCACAGGGAACAATTGCCCACAGAACCTTTTTATTAGACCCCTCGTAAACAGTGTTTTTTTTTAGTAAAGTTGCTCTTATTGTTTTAACATAACGTAACAAACGTATAGCTTGTGGCTTAGGGACGCTCTGCCAGAACAGCGACTATCTGTGCGACCCGTGTGTGTGTGCACATGCACAGTGCTGTCAGAGCTGTGCGTGACATAATCCCCTTGGGAATACACCCAACAGCCTCTTCTTGACATGGGGCAGCAGCTATTTAATAATCATTAAATGGGGGGGAGCTAGCAGAGATGCTCCTCTAGATTTGAGTCCAACCAAGGAGGGGTGGAGGCAGCTGGAATGGGAGTCGCCACGACCACCAGCAACGCAGCGTTAGGAGAGCAGAGCTCTGCGGGCAGAGACGTGGCCAAGTCACGGGGGTAAAAAAAAAAAGGGTATTTTGAGAAGAAACCTCACCCTAAGAGCACAACAGTGACCTAGTCTGTTGAGGAGGAAATATAGTCCGTAGAAGAGAGAACTTGCCAAATCTAGAGGCAAATACAATTGCTATTGCATCAAAATACAAGTGAATAGCATGAGTGGGGTGGGGGTGGCACAGCCCATGTGCGCTATGACTAGCACAAGATAAAATGTCACAGTTAGTT
>NW_010110230.1:14088-19474 GCF_000699245.1 Pterocles gutturalis | reverse complement strand
CTCACTGGGGAGGGAAAATAATCAACAGATGATGCTGAGACGTGTGAAATGCGTTTGTGCTTCAAGCCTCCCTAAAAAGAGCTGCCAAGAGCCATGGCGTTACAAGGAGAATGAGCAGCAAAAGGACTTGGATCCAGTCTAGAAAAAAAGACAAAACTGGATCCTGAGATGGCTTTACCCAGTTCTTTACGTACTTTGGGATGACTATTTTCAGGTTCACCTGACTTGAAACCATCTACCTTGCCTCACCTAGTTACAGCTCTTATTTCCTGGCCAGTATTTGTGGGAACAGCCTAACGTGTCTTTTCTAGCAGGAGCTGGTCCACTTCAGGAGTTTCCTGCTGCATCCCTCTTATTCTCTCCCATCCCTTCTCCTGAGCTATTTGCTTCTGCCCCTGGGCACTGAATACAGTCCGTGTTTTCTTCCTGAAGAGTTGTGACTGGCTCCAGAAGAGAATATGGAACATTCTGGAGGACAAATCAAGCTTTCTTGAAACCAGAATTACAAATAAATAAATAAATTAATAATTATTGCTTGATAAATTATATTCAATAAACTTGACAGCCCTGTTCCAGCTAGGGACAGCTACCCAGGAAATTGTCCTACCTGTGACCTTATCTTGAGCGCAGGTCCGAGTTTCAGGCCCATGTTGTTCAGTAAGTGCTCTTCCGTCAGGAGGGGCAGGGTCTCCCCGTCAATAGCCTGCTCTCGGAATACCTGGAAGAAACCAGAACACGGGTCCAGGCTTAGGAACGTCAGCGACACACCTGATGCACTCGTCTTGCCCTTGCACAGAAGGGTGCTGCAGGAAAGGTGGCCTCTAGGAGCCTCAGTGGTGAGGAAGGCCCGTGTTACTACTCATTTACAACCCTGTGTCCACAGCTAGGAGCCAGCACGTAAAAGGAGAACCTCAGCGCAACACGATGAGTAAAGCCCAGCTGATAGCGTACGACAGCGGATTTGAGAAAGAAGAGTGACATGCCCAGGGGCCCTATCCCAACTCCAAAAAAAAAAAAAAAAGGGCAGAAGACATAGGGGAAAAGATACGAATCTAAATTTTGGCAAATCCTAGGTCACTCACACTTGTGTGGATATTTGGAAAAAGCTGACCCAGTAGACTTCAAAAGTATTTGCAGTCTTCAGTGAGGCATACGCCATTGAAAAGGAGGAACTCGCTTGTTCATGCATTTCCTTCTCAAAGCTGCTAATTTCCAAAACAGTCTCCAGGCAAAATACATAAACAGATCTGTGGAGCACATTCTGCAGGTTAGAGGGAGTCATGTGCAACACTCAGTTTTGCACTTTTTTTTTTTTCTTTCCCCTCACCTCCTTTGCCTGTCCTAGGTTACAACCTTTCCTGAACACGCACACAGCCTGGAGCACACGACCCGTGGCGCTGCTTGGCCGAGACTCCCAGTACCCAGAACAACTGGGATCAGGGAGGATGCTCTGGTTTAGCACCAGGGCCTTTCTTTTACCCCAACACTTCCAGCAACATGGACTGATACACCTTGCAGTGCCGCTGTGGTGGAGGCAGCCAGGTGGTGCCACCAAATGGGGCAGGATCCTCTGAAGTCAGCCAGCTGCCGGCACCAGTACAGCCAGTCTCCGACCCCTCTCCCAGTGAGTGGAGTGAAGCAGAAGCTGGTGATGTACATACCCAGAATCACAGAAACGACAGCAGGGCTGGTACCGTCGGATGAAACGGCAGTTTCAATAGGAACACATTCTAATGCACCCAGCCACGCAGAACTACCATTTTAACACATTCTTCAGGACAGGAAAAAATACTTTGTCTTGCCTCTGTTTCAAATGACAGGGTCAGGCAAGAGTTTTCCACATAATATGTACCGTGTTCTAAAGGTTAAGGTCTGGATACGTGGTCTTATTGCTCCATTCTTCATACACGCAGCAGAGCTACACTTACACCAGGCTCCCCGGGGAGTTTATTCTGGACGTACAGGCTCAGTACTTCACCAGTAAACTGCCATCGTTTGGTCATTTACCCAGCAGCTTCCCCTCGGCTCCAGCAGCTTCCCTCGGTTCTGGGAGCTGTCGGGCAGATGCCCTTTTTTCCTTACTACACCACACCTCTGCTCCGTAGCGGTTTTTTTCACATCCCTGCTCACACTGGACCCAAACGAACTGTCTGTGGGGCCGGATCCTGCTGTCTCTCCAGCATTATTACTAAACACAATGGCCAGGGAGGGGGTTTCCACTTACTCCAATGGTTTATTTTTCAGCAGCAGACTGTAGCCCAGAGCCATCCCGCTGGAGAGCGGCAGTGGCTGCTGGAGCCAAGGCAGCTGAGCTGCTGCAAGTGGTTTTTATTGCTGGACTCCACCGGCAAAGCTGCTCATGACTGCAGCATGTGTTTCTGCTCCTTGACCTAGCAAAACTTACTGTACCGATTTCTTTTCCTTCCTCCGAAGCCAACGTGGCTGGGAGCCAACAGCCTCCCTTCGCTCGGCACTGAAACCCCCCACAAAAAGCCTTAAACTTGAGAAAAGCATCGCCCTCCCTTGGGTGTCCCACAGGTCTTGACCCGCTGCAGGGACAAAGCCGAATATTGTCAAGGGCTGAAATGGGGAATGGCAACTTTTGTTTTTGCTGAAGTCGTCTTGTTTGTCTGAAACACGTTTCTGAATGCACAGCATACCACCAAGCTCTTGCTGGGTTTTCCTGGCAGGAGATGCCTGCAGCCCCGTGCCAGACCTCCCCGGCAGCTGTGGGTTTGGAGAAGAGAACACAGACAGCTCTGCAGTTCAGAGCCACGGAGCTGGGTCACCCTCGAACACCGGCGTTTTCACATAGTAAAAAACCCGTTACACATACAACCATAGCGCTTAAAAACACATCATCCCTTAAGCCATGCACCCCCTACATAATGCAACATTGCAAGGCCACGACAGGAGGCTGTTTACAGCAGCTCCCATTATCGTAAAACATTTTGTTTGCAATGCACTAAGAAGATTGCCGAACCTTTGTCTTGGCCAGCTATTGATTTCTTCCCCACTGGTACACCAGGAGCTGGCGCGGAAGGTGGAAATGGATGATCCCGATGCAAGGTGGGTGTGTTTTCTGCCCATTTCCTACTGGCCTCATTCAGAAGCTTCCAGGCAGCTCTGCTCTTCATTCCCTAACACACGAATGCAGCCAAAGTGCAGTGGCACTGGTGCAAGAGCACACTGGGGTGGGAGGTAACCGAGATGCGAGCAGCTGTATGTTTGGGGTTCAGAGCCTTTTGCTTGAGTTCTCTTCAACACACACTGCAGCCCATGCGTACACTCCTGAACCTGCCACCCATCCCCTGATCATCCTTACCAAACCCAGCTCCTCAACTCCCCTCTACACACACAGACCTGCTGCTTCTCCCTCCCATAAACACCCATCCATCCATCCATCCACCATCTTTTTTTAACCAGTGTCCCTGCCCTCCTTCTCTCCATAACCAGAAACTGACCCTTCTCTCTTCCACACCCCATCACTTTGTCACTCCCAAGCACAACCCAAATGTGCCCAAATGTTCCCAGTACCCCATCTCCCTCACAAGCATTTACTTTCCTAAATACCGCCTCTCACGTGCACGTGCAGCTGTGTGATCCAAAGCAGCACTGGTTTTTCAGGTGGTTTAACAAAGCACGTTGTGATGGGATTAACATCACGGTTAGGGACAAGGAAGGACAGATTCTGGGTTAAAAGCACATTATCCCATCACCTGAGCAAGAAAAGGGGGTGTGGGGCAATTCCAGGTTTCTGCTTCCCCGTCCCCTCTGGAGGGATGCAAAAGCACGTGCCTTTCCCCACGGCACAGCACCAAATCAGCAAAACCGAACAGGAATCACCTCCCCAGAGCCAGACACACGCTGCTTTGCCCCAGCAGAAGCAGGGTGCTGAGCTCCACCTTTCTGGGAATGGCTAAGGGAGAGAGAGCAAGGGCCACAGACGGGGAGGAGGCAGGTTTTTAGGACTCAAGATTTCAGCCTGCCTGGATGTCACAGCTATCAGCCAGGGAAGCTCCTCTCTTGAAGCAGCATGTCCAGAAAGCTCACTCCTGCTCGCCTTTCTCCCTTTCAAGACCTGTTCTCAGCCTCGGATGTCTGTCTGCTGAAAGGCTGGATTGTCCTGGCCCCTTGCCTCTCTATCTGCTTTCCGTCCCTCCCTCCCAGCTCACCCTGTCCTCCTCCCCAGGCCGTCCCCGGCAGCTCAGCAATCTGCGCCTTTGGTGCGTTCTCTCAATGGGCCGTTTATAATGGACTCTATCAGATGCAGAAGCCAAAAACACAAAAACACAGGGTTGTTTTCTGTAGTGCACCTCACGACCTCACACTGAGCAGGCTTTGTGAAGCCCCCGGTACTGATGGATATTTCAACTCTGCTATAACGAGCTTAAAAACCACAGCCACCATCCCCTACAGCGTGACACGGGGGTTGCTCTGACACTGGCGCAGTCAGGGTCTCTCAGATGCTCACTCCTCAGCTTATCCCTGCTCCCATCTCTCCCGCTGTACCTTCTCCCTATTGCTGTCCATCTGCAAGGCCCATCACACAAAGGGCCATCACACACCTTCTCGGGGTCTCCACTGGCAGCAAGAAGTTATTTATCAATCCCCGAGAAAAAAAATAAAAGTTTCATGCCCTTCAAGGCTCTGAAATACAGCTTCTCCTAGGAGGACAGCGCAAGTCCAACAGGCACAGATGGGAGGGAAAGAACAGGGGCTTGCAGGGAGGACGCTCCTCCTGCGATGTTCTCGAGGCCGTGAAGAGATTTACCTGAGTGTACTCGGTGCAGCCGGACAAGTTGGACACAAAGCTGCAGACATCCTCCACCGTCCATTTGCTGATGTCTTCCAGCGCGGGGCTTTCCTCGCCATCCAGAAACAGACCTCCCATGGTGCCTGGATTGTTTGGAGTTGGGGGGGTAAGGAGGAGGGGAGGAGAAAGAAACATAAATCATTAAAATCCCACACGGACAACAACTAGCCTGCAATCTGAATATTTTTCTCTAGCCACACATTCATCTTTAATGACCTGTCAATTAAAGCGCTGGGCAGGGTCAATTCATGGGCCTGTTCCTCCTGGAGGTCCCCAGCTTGGAAAGGGGGGCAGGGGAAAGGAAAAAATCCTCAGCTAATGCATTTCATGTGTTTAATGTTCTTCAGCTGCGTGGAAGAAATGGGGGGAGGGGGAGAGAAAGGGAAAAAAAAAACCCCGAAGGAGTGTTTCTCCACACGCACCGCAAAGCGGAAAACTCTGCCTGCCCTGGGGGTTCCTCTCCCCCAGCCCTTCTCCTGGCGACGTGCTCCGAATGGCAACGGGCCCCGGCACCTCTCCCTGGTGGCCCAGCGCCTCGCTGGAGCGGGAATCACTGGAGAACGCCTGTGC
>NW_010110230.1:12288-13861 GCF_000699245.1 Pterocles gutturalis | reverse complement strand
GGTTCAGGTCCCAGCCCTGTCAGCAGAGAGGAAGGTGATGGGCTCCCCCCGGCGCCCTGCGTCGCCAGCGCCTGACAGCACGGGACGTGCACCGTGGAGAAAACCAGGCTGGAGCCGGGAGAGAGCGGGAGCAGAGGCACAGAGAGTGAGAAACGGTGAGAGAAACACCAGCCAGGTAACTTGTGTCTACTGCGGCGTGTAAAAGGAAAAACACAGAAACCTACTTCCAGCAAACGCCACTCGGGGGGCAGGGGACATCATTAACGGGTGGAACTCGCTGCTGCACGGTATCTTTGAGACCAAGAGATCCGAGGACATTTATAGGGAACATCCATGATTACAGTGGGCAGAGACAGAGTTTACGAGGGGTATAAACTGCACGCTTCAGGGCATGAAGCAAGAAATTTCCAGAAAAAATATTTCCCCCAGGGTTCTGCCACGACAAGCTCATCTGTCCTGCAGGCTTAAGGTTTTTCCCTGAGCCACGTGACCAGCACCATGGATGTGAGCCCTCGCTGTGACTCCTTCGCTCCTACAGCACCTCTGCAAGAAATGGCAAGGTAAAGCTGGATGCAGCAAAACCCTGGTGGGGGGCACGAGCCCAGAGGATGAGGAGCGGCCAGTTCCCCGGGGGAACAGGTCAGAGGCGAGAGGCACAGAAAGCGGCGCAGAAAGAGGCAAGCCACGCGCAGAGGCTCCAGCAGCGAGCTGGCAAAGCCAGCGGCACACCCCAAGGGGACAGGAAAAGCACAGGATTTCCCCAGGAAGTTATCAGGCCAGTAAGAAGCTTTTAACCCACCAGCAGCCTGCACACGCAGCAGCAGACGCTATGTAATCATTCCCACGACATTTCCACTTCCAGCTTCCTGCTTCCCTCCCCAGCCTCGCCCTGCGCACCGCTCCTGTGGCTGCACCACCACCTCCCTCTGGAGCAGGGATGGGGCTGGCTGTCCCAATCTCTGCCCAGGCCTTGGGGACTCAGGCACACCTTTGCAGGTCTCCTTGCCAACGCTTCTCACCAGCCCAGGACCCTCAGGGTGCTCGCTGTGGGCAGAGCTCTCACACCCCCTCCACATCCTCTCTACCCCAATCCTTCCTTCCCGCAGGCATGGGGCCCTCTCCCCTCTGCCCTAAGGACCAGGCTTGGGATGCTCTGCCTGCTGCTCCCGGGACAGCTCTGCCCGGCCCTGATGTGCCGAGTGTTGAGAGCTCGTTGCCCCCCAACTCGCCAGCCCAAGCCCCGCTGGGAGCCAGGCAGCTCCCCGCTCTCTTCACACTCCTCCTTTTTCCAGCTCGAAAAAGCTTCAAATACTGTGCATCTGACAACAGCTACAGAGAAAACACCCGGCTTTCCTGCCAGCCTGGCAGCATGGGAGGTGGGGGCAGAGGCTGCTGCCAAAGAGCCGGCGAGCACCTTCCTTCCCCCTGCCACCCCCGCCACCAGACAGACAGAGGGACACGAGCCCTCATTACATTTTCCAGGGACAAACTCACCGCTGCTTATATTAAAATTCACAAAACACTCAAACGGCTGAGGGCTTTTTTTCCTTTTTTACCGTTTCAGGGGAGGGTT
>NW_010110230.1:9713-12265 GCF_000699245.1 Pterocles gutturalis | reverse complement strand
AATTCTCTCTCTCCTTTTTGGAAGAGCGGCTGCAGCTCGGTAAATAGAGGAAGTGAAACTGAACTCAATTATTCCAGGCACAGTCAATGCTCGGGCGAGACACCTCCATCTGCAGCCAGAGCCAGCGTCTCCGAGGGGAGCTGACTGTAACAGCCAACTGCTTTAAAATTAGGTACTTCCTTATTCCAACAGCAAGCCAAGGATTGAATTGCAACAACACAGTGCTTGGGAATGAATTCTCCAGTCGCCAGCCAGCCCCAAACTCCGGGTTTAAGCTCAGCCTGCACGGAGAGCGGCCGATGGGTCCCTGCCAGTGACACTGTGCACTGGGTCCCCTCCGGCGTGGGCAGCGATGGAGCCCGTCTGCTGCCTTCAAACCAGCAGCGATGGGGAGAGAGGTGTAAGGCTTCCCCACGGTCCCTCTCCTGCACATGTGCTTGTGCTCCTGGAAGCACAGCGAATGCGGGGTCGTTTGCTGGACATCGCCAGCAGAGCCGGGCTAGCAACCGCTGCTCCTGCAGAAGCCTTTCTCTTCTGTGGTTTTCTTTCCTTTGTCTCTTCGTGCCCCCAGAAGAAAAGAAGGGAGAGGTCAAGGCACACACAGAGGCACACAGTAAGCCTGCTGTGTCCAGGACTGAGGGCAAGACAGGCCCCCTCTACGGGAACAAGAAATTTTTTCCATGTACCCACACACAGAGAAATAGAATATGGCCAAAATATTTATCTCAGAGAGTTTGTTTTCCCTTCCCATTTATACCAGCGAAATAGGGACTGACTGGTGGAAATATTCTTTGGAAAGGGAAAGGTAAATACCAATACTTTGGGTTCTGGCCTATTAGCAATTTCTGTGCCACAGAACTTAAAAACGAGAGGGTGGAAACTCATTTCCACTGAAGTTAGTGGCAAAACACCCCTGTTTCCTGAAGAAAAGCCCCGAATCTCATGGTGAATGCAGAAGAGCTCAGCCCTTGGAGCTCTGAAGACTGAGAAGGGCTCTTATCCTCCCTGGGAAGATGCTGCACCGTCTGCTCCATCGCTGTGTGCGGCTGCACCCACTCGGCGCTGCTCTGGCAGTTTGGAGAATGAGAACAAATCGGCGCCAAGCGGCTGGAAGGGACGCACCTTCCATTATAATAATGACATGTCACTGGATCCTGCTGGACTGCGAGGATGCATAAAGGGCAGCATCTATTCCCTGCCAGGCCTCCTCTGTCTTGCCCTATGATAAATGACGGTCCGAGAGACTGGTAATGGATTACAGAGCATCTCACCAGATGAGCCCCAGCGTGTGGGGACGGAGAAGAATCCACCAGCCCAGGCCAGCAGCTTGTAGACAGGTGTCCACACAAAAGCCCTCGCCACCCGTGCCGCAATCCATTTCGAATTTCCCTCCCTCCTCCTGATATCTAGCTGCTTCAGAAAAGAAGCCAAAGGATGAGCGGGTCAGGGAGAGCAACCCTTCTGGCCATCCCAGTAAGGGAAACCTCTGCTGCCAGTCCAGCAGCCAGGCTGCCGTGGCAGGCAAACCCCCTTGGCAGCCAGCCCACCTACAGGTTTGATCAGTTTTGCCACCACTCTCTAAGCCCTCTCCCCTTCCCCCCGTGCACGCACCCCCTCCTTCCCGCACACCAGCGAGGGCTCGGGTCGTGGAGCGGCGCTGGAAGGCTTGCGTTAATTGCTCTCCAGACTACGGATCGATAGAAGGATTTTAGCCTCCTGCACACTCCATCCTTCACCTTTTCCAAAGGACGGGGCTGGAGGAGGGCGGTGGGAGGAGGAGGGGAGCAAGGCTGCTGAAACCTTGATGAGATGAGGTCATCGAGCAGCCGCCAGATCCCCAGAAGGCAGCTCAGGGAATCGACCCAGCTCCGGCTGCCTCATCGATATTCTTCCCAGTAGGGACAGAAAACAGCTCTCTGCCTCCAAAGGAGGAGCCTCTCCTTGCTGGAAGACCAGAAGAACTGCCTGAAACTCAGTGGTCATTCTCAGCTTGCCACGTCTCTCCTCTCCTCCCTGTGGCTCTTCCTTTTCTCCTGCCACCGTACCTGCCTCGGTTAGCTGGTTACTTTATAGCCCCAGCCTCCGCTGTACAGCACAACTTCGTGACCATCCAG
The DNA here is from genome assembly GCF_000699245.1 of Pterocles gutturalis. Taxonomy (NCBI): domain Eukaryota; kingdom Metazoa; phylum Chordata; class Aves; order Pterocliformes; family Pteroclidae; genus Pterocles; species Pterocles gutturalis. Next base: position 10,151 of record NW_010110230.1, on the reverse strand, counting down.
ACTGCCAGAAGAGCAGTCCTTGTGCAAAAAAGGATGATTGAAATTATCTGGCACGAGGGGAGAGGTGGCTGCAGGTCTGTCTGTCTGTCTTCAGGTGGTTTATGTTCCCCAAAAGCCAAAGTAACACATTTTTCATTGACCCATTACCCCATCATGCTCCAAGATCATTCGGATCTATACAGCCCGCGGTATTTCAGCTGCTGGACTCCCAGCTGCCCTATCAACCCGCCAGGCTGCGTCGAACAAGATGCCCTCTCTTCCCAAGGCTGTTTCAGGCGAGGGATTTTGCTATGGAGTGGTACGGTGCCTCGCACAACAGGGCCTGAACTCGGTGCTGGGCAATATTCACAACTCGCACATTGCTGGGGGAGGGAGCAAACCCATCTACAATCCAGGCCTCCCCGCAGAGCCGCACACAAACGATGAGCACCGCCGAGC
>NW_010110230.1:363-9622 GCF_000699245.1 Pterocles gutturalis | reverse complement strand
ATCATGTGGCCCACCTGCCTGTCATAGAAAAATCGCTTCCTCCTTCCTGGTTGGAAGGCAGCTCTAATGAGCGATGGGCAGCCGCGTTCACAACCGCAGCGGCTCTTTGCATAGAAAGCAGGCAGCCTCAGCGACCCGCATGCCATGCCCCCGCTTCCTCCCTCCTCCACACGGCAGGAGGGCCTACCTCCTGCTAATTGCTCAGCCAAGTTAATTAGCAGAGGCAGATTTTGGCTCTTGGCTATGCTAGCAGGGCTGCCACCCTGCTCTGCCCGCAGGAGCCCCCTGGGCAGAGCAGCTGCCAGGGTTTGAAACCCCACTTTGCACCACTGGTACTCACTGGTCCCTCCTGGCTCCAGCTGTGCCAGCCTTTGCTGCCCAGCTCCACAGCCCACGGGACTGCGCCGCTGGGGACCAGAGAGCTGGCAACTACTTCCCTGCTGGCTCCGCCCATCCAGCAGGCCACGATCCCGCTACACCAGTGCCTGCGAGACTGAGAAATACACCACAGGCTGGGAAAGAGCCCGCCTACCTCTGCCCGGAAAGGGCACACAGCAGTGGGAACTCTGACACTGTAAGCCCACTAAAGTTTCCTGGCATCTGTTCTGAAACACGGCTTCCAAAGGACCAAGCAACTGCACGATCCCTTAGTCCATCATATCGGGATCTCCCTTCTCATGAGCCTGGGACTCACTTTGTCCCTGCTGGCCCTCTCTATGACCCTTGATTTGCTTCACTGCAAAAGGAATCCTTTATTAAACAAAGATGCTCGGTTCCCTGCAGAGAAAAAAGAACTACAACCACACTGCAGAAGAGGAAGGGGGAAGAATCCCATTTTTAGCACACTGCCAAACACATCGTTGCTCCAGCCAGTAGCTCAGCGACAGGCTGACACACTCACCTGCATGGAAGTACGGGCTCATGGTGTAAGGAAATCCGAAGGGCAACGGCTGAGGTGGTGGGATGGAGGCTGGCGGGAGATATTTCACCTCGTTTTTGTTGATGCCTGGGCCAAGCAAGTGGCTGGGGGACTCTGCACTCGAGGAGCTGCAGGGGGCATTCTGGCCAGCAGCCGCTTCACCCAGCTCCTTGGCCCCTTCACAGACTTTGCCCGTCTCTTTGCACTCCTTAAGCTCAGCTGCCGAGCTGCTGCTCTCAGCCTTCAGACTCTCCGGCTTCTCGTCGCTCACATCCGCATCACTCTCAGAGTCCTTCATCTCCTCATCGTTACAGTCTGGTGCCCCGTCCCGCGCCCGGGGCTCCAGCAGCTCCTTCGCCTCGCTCAGCCCCTGCGGCTCTGTGCGGTGGTGTGCCGATTTCCGGCTGCCCCGCCGGGGCTGCTCCTTGGGCGGCGTGGCACTGCTGGGGACGCTGGGGTTGAGGGAGAGCAGGGGAGTGTTGTTGTGCCGCAGCACCAGCATGGCGTTCCTCCGGGAGAGCTCCTCCCGCAGCGGGTGGCCCTCGGGGATGTCGTGCACGTTGCGCAGGGCTGGGTGGTCCGGGGGCAAGCCGGGATGCAGGCTCAGCGGGTCACCGGCCAGGAGCCTTTGCCTGTGGAGATTCTCCAGCTCCTTCTGGCGGATGATCTCGGCTGACATCTCCAACCTGAATTGGGAGAGGCAGAGAGGGAATGTGGGGGGGAGCAGGGGAGGCTCTGCGAGTAGCTTGCTAACCTCCAGCCATGCTGAACCAGAGCCTGCAGGACACGGTGTCACCTCCACACCCGCACAGTGTTTCCATTGGTGTCACTTGGACATCACTCTGTCACCTGTGCCCAGCTGATCCAACACAGCACCCCACATTACCCTGCCTGCTGCTGGGAAAGGGAAGGAAAAATCCAACCCGAGCCCAGGCAGGCTACAGCCCTCTACACTCTTTACCTTGCCAGGTTTTGCTTTCGCAGCATCTCTTGCTGCCGTGCAAACATCTCTGCTTGTGCCGGCTGGAGGAACCCGTAACCTGGGGACAGGGCGAACAAGAACACGGGGTTATTCATCTCTGCATCGACTCTTTGCCAACTCAGGGCCAGCTCCCCAGGGGGCTAAATGAGCAGGAAAGGGCAACTGAGAGCTGCCTTTCTGTTCTAAAGCCCATCTATTCTCACTCCCAGGGCAGTGCAGCCTGCTGCTGAGGCATGGCACCAGGGAGGCTGGTGGGGATTAAAAGAAAGAGCAGCCAAAGCAACCTGCTCCTATCACTGCAGAACAAGGGTGAAGTCAGCACAACAGTAACGGGGAGACAGAAAATGTGTCTGGGCTGTTTGGCTGAAGGACAGTTTGTTACAGCCTTCGCTCTACCCACTTTCCCTGGCCTGCTGCAAGCATTTCACATGCACTCACCTGGTGTCTGGCACAGAGCTGAAGGCACCCCAAGGAAAGGAGGTCTCAAGTGGGGCCCCAGGGCAATATGGGGTGCATTCTGGGGTGACAGCAGAGGCGGCGGGTGGGATATCTCCCTGCAGAAACCAGAAAACAAATTCATAGTGAAAAGCTGGAAAAATCCATCGACAGTACCCAGAGTGCTCTGGCTCAGGGTGAACATCCTTTCTGCAGCTCACCTGCGTTCTGTACCAGAGGCTGAGCCCAGATAAAAAGACGCCTGTTCATCTGTACGCAAAACTTTTAAAAGAAAACAGAAAAGCAGAACCAGAAGGGGAAGAAAGTAGCCAGGACTCCATAGGTCCCACACAGTTCCCACCTTGGTATCTTTGCTTCTGTGGCCTTCCAGCTGTGCTGTTCAAAGAGGTTTTGGCTGCCCAGGGCTAGCAAAGGCAAGGCTGACGATGCTGCATCTGCCTGTCCCCGTAAGCAAGCTTAGGCTTCTATCTCAACCACCTTCCAACTGAAAAGATATTCGATATTTTGGGAGCTGGGGAAGATCTGAAGTCATCCCTGGCCTTGCAAACAATCACTGTCCTAGCTGGGACATCACAAGGGGTGATCTTCAACTCTGGAGAGAAAAGCTGTCAGGGAGACACAGACAGGAGAGATGGGGAGAGGGGTGTGAGCAGGATGTGCCATGCGCTCAGTGGGAAGGAGTACTGCTGGAGAAGGGGTGGGTGATGCTGGAGAAGGGGTGGGTGAGGTTTGAGCGGATGTAAGGTGGCAGGTAAGCTGGAAGAAGCAGGTTGGAGGGGTGGGGGAAGAGGACAATGCCTGGAAGCAAGGCAGGTAGCACTTGCTTGCTTGTGGGGGTGAGGGGGGCGGTGGGGGCGGGAAAAAAAAAAGAAAGAAAAAAGAAGCAGGAAGGGAATAAGAGCCAAGGTCTCTACCATTAGTCAAATCTGCACTGGGAGCCTGCAAGCAAATCTCTGCTTTCCGGCTGCACGTCTCTTAATTCCTTTTGATGGCCACTTACAACATTATTACCTTCACCAGGGCATCTAGAGGCACAGCCGAGTGCTGTGCCGTTTATTTTCATTTTACAATATCTCCCTATAAAATCTGCTTCAGGAGAGACTGGAGGGCAAGAGAAAGGGAGCAAGAAGGTGCATGTGACTCTGCCACAAACAGACCATATACACAACCATGGTCCCCCTTTCAGTGGGGGCATGACATGGGAGTGTGGGATAACGTCAGAATCCCAGCCAGCCGTGCCCCATCCCACACAGCTGGGGATGGATCACCGCCGCGGCACATGAAAAGCCAGATGAGGACTCTCTGATGATGAGGTGGGCAAGGAAAAGATTCCTTTCCCGGCATAGTTTTATCCTCATTCTGTGCAACAGCCACTCCAAAACACTGCCACACACTGAACCACAGCGCAGAACAGGCTGAGATCCCCCTCCACAATTCCTCCTTCTCCCTGCCCTTTGCCCGTCTCTGCCTCCCCCCTGCCCGTCTGTCTCTACTCCCCTTCTCCCCTTCCCCTGCCTGTCTCCATCTCTCCTTTCCTTCTCCTTCCTCCCCTAGCTCTCCTCTAAACTAATTGCACAGCTCGCTGTGTCTGGAGGAGAGCCACAGATCGATCCGTCGCTGTTGAAATGTTAATGCTAATCGTATAACCGCTCCGCCAGCACCTCGCACTTCAGTGGCAGGTCTCAGGTAACGCAGCGCGTGACCTTCGGCTCCGAGCCGGGGCAGCAGCCAAGCGATGCTTATGTAATTACACCATGAAGTGTGTAATCACCTGCCCTAATCCCCGAGGCCTCACAATTAGCCGAGGCCTCGGTCGCTGGGCTGCCAAGTGCTTTGCCACCCCGGACAGCCTGCAGATGAATAACGGACAATTAAAGCGGCATGACAGGGGCTAGGAGGTGTCCGTTCGATCGTAATTAGCTGTAATCATGGGGAGACGAGCCTGGCAGACGTGCTGTTCGTTTTATAAGAAGCAATTTAGGAAATCAAGTCGCTTTTAACCATTCCATGGCCAGGCGAGCGGTGGCCGTGACCTCCCTGCCTTTTGTAAATGCAGAAAAGGGGGATCCTGTACGATGGGGAACAATGCGCAGAAGCCCCAGGTGCAGGCTGCACACAGAGAGCTCAGAAGGAAATGCTAAAAACAAAGAGAGCTTCTTGATCTTAGCCAAGAAGAGACAATCTGTGCCCAGGAAGCTTACTGTTTGACGGGGACCAGGATTTGGAACTGGAAAATAAAAGGTTCTGCCTTCAGTGGCAGCCCGATGTCAATCAGAGGCTATTTTTATGCTTTAACATCGCACTACAGCACCTAACTTTGATCCCTAAGGAATTCACATCTGCTGCAGACCCTGCTGTTCATTCCCTCTGTTCTCTCACCAGGGCTGTGCAGCTTCCCCGGCTTTTGGGGACAGGGATCGACTGGTACTTTGGGCTGGCTGGTGAGCGGTGCCCCGGCTGGGGAAGGGGGGTGGCAGGACAAAGCAACTGCTGCGGGACCTGATCACGCTGCCAGGCACAGGGCTGAGCACAGCAGCCTGCGGTGGCCCGGGAAGGGCTGGGAGCAGCTGTATCGGGAGCGACTTCGAACGTGAGAGGTCAGTTGCTGCTTATGTTACACACGCAACACATGCTGGGGATGAGTCCGAAGGTTTAGAAAATTCAGGGAGACACATTTACACGTGCTGTCATCACGCCTGCCTGACACTGCAGACCACGTGGAGACCCCAGAGTTGTTCTCTCAGCAACACTGGAGCTCTCCACCCAACACGTGAATAGGGCAAAGCTGCTGGGTGAGGCCTCTTCTCCTTGCAGGCAGACCCATACTCCCGAGCTCACGTTGCAGAGCCCCGAGGAACAGCGATTCACACTGCTGCGTTACCACGAAAGACAGACGCTTTCTGCTGTCCCACAAGCCCAGCCTCCTGGCCGTCTGGGCAGGGAACCTGTTGGAGCCTGTCATTGCTCCCTTCCAGCCCATCTGCCTGATCCTTGGCATGGAAACCTGGCACGGGAGGGAAGGAGCACGACCAGGTCGCATCCTGGCACAGAGCTGGGGTGCCCTCCCAGGCTGTCTGCTGCAGATACAGCCCATTCCTTCCCAGCAAGCTTGGATCCGAGTGAAAAGCCCCAGAGACATTAACAAAGGCTACTGTGCTTTTAGACAGATGTGCACCAAAACACAAATCCTTGCATTCTTTCTCAGGTATGTATCAGCCTGCAACCTCCCCCCCCATTAATTTCCCTTCTCCTCTTCTTCCACCTCTCAGACTAAGGGCTAAATTACAGTCCCATACTCTGAGAACCTGAATTTAGCCCTTGGCAATTCCATCTGATAAGCCTTGTTCTTACCTTGCAGAGAGCAATTCTGTGTTACTGCATATTCCCCCCCCCAACCCCTTTCCCCCCCGCCCAGTGTGCCAGCTGGAGGCCTGTGAGCAGGGTATTAGGGGATTTGCACCGCATGCTGCTAAATTTGATATGTCCTTTAACAGGAGACAAATGGTTCACAAGGCTTAAAAAGTATCGACTTTTCTTTAACAATAAGCACTAATGGCCTTCAAATAATCAATATTTAAAGTCATTATGGGGTTACACATTATACTGTTAAAACCAAGCCTTTCACTTTAACCCCATCCTATCCTCCCAAGCCCAGAGCAGCGCTCCTCTGACTCTGAGCTCAGAGCACAGGCTGTGACGGGAGATGTGAGAGGGTCAGGAAATGCAGATTGAAACCGGCAAGGCATGGAAATAAATTTAGAACGGATGGAAGAGGGAAAAAAAAAAAAAAAGAATGCATGAAAGCTCTGCTTTCTTCTGCTTTGCATTTGATAGGAAGAGACACTTTAAACCTGAGGTAATAGGCAAGCAGCACACAGCTCCTTGCTGGTCCGCCATCCGCAGACACTGTCTGTGCCAGGATGGGAAAATAAATAAAATGAAAGGGCTTTCTGAAAACAGTGTTTGGGATTTCCAGGCAGAAAGAGACACGTACTGGCACTGTCCTTCTAGAGCAGCAACTAGGCCTGGACACAGAGAGGATCTGGTTTATGCTGCCAAGGGAAATCACTCCCTCAACATCCAAATTGGTGCTACAACCCAATTAGGTAAATCAGGTCAAGCTCTTTGGCCTTTGTTCTGCGTAACATCCAGCCAGCTGGGATCTGGTGAGGAATCCTCCCAGTGCAAATATCAGAGAAAGAGGGATTCAGCATTCAGAGCAGAGAGGGGGATTCGAGGCTGGGGTAGGAGAGACAATGTGTCCAAAGAGGACAGGAGAATATGCCCGAGGTGCCAGGAGTGAAAAAGAAAGCCTCCACCAGGCAGGGGGGAGGAATTAGGCAGTGAAAGAAAAAATGGTAGCAGCAGCAGATGGAAAGAACCCAATCCAAAAATCCTTGCTGGGTATTTCAGGCACATCTTTGCACAGAGAAAGGTCTCTGGCTGATGCACAATGTTTGTCAGCTTTCTGCAACGGAAGGGCAATGAGCGCGTCTTTGAGACTCTGCGGCTCCCGCTCCCAGAACACTCTAGCCAAAGGGCTCGGCTTCCCAGGACCCCGGCAGATCAGGATGCTGATGGCATCTCTCGCAGGCAGTATTTCTTGCTCCTTGGCATCCCTCCTGTCTTCACTCCATAATTGTCTATGGTCCTGGAAAATGAATTGTGTCCCTAATGCTTCTTACCAGAGACAGCTGAATGCTATTACCAAAGGATCTGCCTCAACACTCACCCCTTCTCTGACCACAGCCAGCCTTCTCCCCGCTCCTGTGAGAGGCAGGTTCTCCCACGCAGACCCCATGCCATACACTGCACGCACGCGAACAAGCTCCCAGAAACTCGTAACACAGAACTGATGCATCACATTTAACCAACAAGCTTCCCCACACGATCACACAGCTCAGCAGCTCATCCAGCCCAGTCTGAGCACCTGCGCAATGCCTTCCATTTCCAGGGTACAAAAGTTTTTCCCTAAAGGGGGGTGAATGCAAGCGTTCCCCATGCTTCACATGCACTAGCCTGCTCAGCTCAAGAGTACGATCAGGACCGAGTTCTGCAGCATGTACCAGGAGATGAGCACCCTGGGTAAGAACATGCCAGGCTAAACAACCGCAGCAAAACTAAATACATTGCCAACAAATTCTGGAGACAGGATTCAAGGAGTAGGATCCAAGGAACTCTGCAGCTCTGAAGGGCACAGCCACCTGCCATTTTTGCAGGAGACAGAGCAGTTTGGAGATGGGAAGTACTCCAGCCTGAGATAGTTACAATGACACCTTTTAGTTGTACCCTTTCCTCTTCCAAGTCTTTTTATAACACTGAACTCAACAATCTCTTTAAACAAACCACCAGGCCCTGGCACTCTCTAATCCAATTCTGAATCCATCTAGAGAAGGATCTAGGAAACCAAAACCATGAAACCAAATGGATTCCCAAGCCTGAAGCTTGAGTCTACTTCTAGCAAGACAGATCAGTTTTACTCTTTTTGACAGATGAGGAAGCTGGAGCAGAGGTGAAGAGACCACTACTCTGCTGAAACGACCTTGGAATCTGGTCCAAGAAAATCCATCTTCAGTTCATCCGCATGCACTCGTGTGTATTATCACCTTCACAGCCAGTATCCACCTGCCTGCCTTACGCTTAGTACCATGAAACCTACCAGCCTGTTTCTGACCAGCGAAGATGGTAACTAGTTGACAAATGTCTGAACATACTTATCTTCCCAAATGTTCCCTAGCTCAGACTCATCACACACTTCTTCACACCTGGAAACTGGAGAACTGTATATATATATATATAGTTCCCACTAACGGGCACAGGTCTCTGCAAAAACAAAACTTCTCTCTCCCTCCCCCTCCCATAACTGGAGGAACACCAACCCTAACTCCAGTCCTCTGCTTAAACTGCTAGATAACACCCTTTTCCCAAACTACTTACCGCTTCCTGGCCCAGCCACTGCTAGATAACACCCTTTTCCCAAACTATTTACCGCTTCCTGGCCCAGATCAGCGCCATTAGCTAGAACACCTGCCTGGCAGTGGCAAGTACCTCTGGATTTGATACAGATCTAATTCATTTTCAGTTTGTCCCTCCTACGTGCAGCACCTCCCCATAAGCAACCTCCACCCTTCCGTACACGCCTTTGCAGCCAGGCCTCCGGCTGGCCTGGCGCTCCTCCAGGCCACACATAGCTGGGGAAATTTGCCTGATGACTGGCTGCAGTGAAACCCATCTACGCATTCCTCGCAGGTCTGCCAACAATCCACATGGACTGCGTTTGGATTTTTTATCATGTGGGTGAGCCAAAATACACCCCGTAGGAGAAAGGTTTACCAGGTCTGCCCAGCCTCTACATTTTGCAAACCCATTGGTCAGAAAGAAGGAAGATCAGACAGGATCCCCAAGGCTATAAATGGGGGGGGAACAACTCCGAACCCAATGCATGCATATGCATGCTATAGAACTAATACTGCAGCCTGGTGCCTGCCCCTACCCCAAGAAGAAAGCCAAAAAAGTCTAGATACTAGAGCCTTTTGCGGCTTGTCCCACGATCCCCAAGCCTTTGCGTCCCTTTGGCTGCCAGGCCCTCTCCCGCCTCTGCTATCCTTGTCAGAAACGCACGCAGCTTTAATTTAATTTCCTTCTGAAGTTCTTGATTGCACAGGGAATGCCTCAGGGCACAGAGCAAGATAAATGAGCTAGAACTGGGGGGGTGAGAGGGTGGGGAAATCAGCTTTCCAGCACTCCTATCAGCAGTAAATCAAAGCTGTGCCTCTTTCTTCCTCAAAAATTAAAATTTCTTCTCTTTCTATTCCATCCTCGAACGTTTGTTCTCTCTCTCGTTATCTGGGGATGCTATAAAACGCGAACTTAAACATTGTAACTTGCTCTGTGCCAAAGAA
>NW_010110230.1:0-346 GCF_000699245.1 Pterocles gutturalis | reverse complement strand
TGCTCTGGAGATCCAAGGCAGGACTGGGATTGTTCCCACCAGTCGCCAACGTGGATGTGAACGTGGATGTGCACAAGCACAAACCACCCTCCCTTTGTGTACAGACACCCCAGTATGTGGTGGGCACACATGCAAAACCAAACTTTTGCACTGCGTAGCTCCCAAGGGAGACGTTAACATATTACCAGGACAAATCAAATCTGCCACCCCGGTGGGCACTGCGACCCCCACCCAGGCGCACCCTCACCTCCCGGACCCTCATGACACCCATGCACACGCCTTTCCAGACTGCCTCTGAGGGTGCACATCGCCCGAGAGCCCCCTCCCCGCTGTCAGGTCTGCCTGG